>NC_089200.1:16685673-16793173 GCF_963930695.1 Labrus bergylta
TGACATTTTTTGAAAGCTTCGGTACTTTCCAACACTATTGGTCATTAAGTGCAGAAATTGTATTGTTTGAAAACACCTGCTATTGTAAAGGACCAAAGTATGGAACATTCTGACAACCGTATATTCCTGTGACTGTGACACTGATGACTACAAATAGCATGTAAAGCTGGAGTGTCTTGCTGCCATCTTGAACCAGGGACCTCTGATTGACTTCCTGCTTCTGAAACTTCTCCATCCTGAGAGTGAGTCTAAGTATGTGTGACAGCCAGAGACACACTAGAGGCTCTTCTGTGACACAGATCTTCCTCCATTGTCTCAGACAAAGAAACATACTTGGGGGCCCAGAAGGATTTTTTTTTTTTCGTTTAGCACCTAGGCGCTCCCTGTCGTGCACATAATTAATGCTCAGATTGGATCTTGTCTACTGTATCTCCTTTTCCATCTGTCATCATGCATGGCTCAGATTAATACTTTGGCACTTCCTACTCGTCAAAGCCTCTAAGCACTCCGACTCTGGCTGCATGTCTTGCACAGTGAGTCGCTTCCAAATCTGAAATCCATCCTGCAGTTTCACAGGAGGACTGATAAGACTTTTCGCTTGCAGACTGCCCAGGCTGAAACTGACCTAGAGAGAGGATATCTTTCCCCACGATGAGCTTTGACAACTGCAGGTCAAGTCGCTGTGGCCCTTTTTTTGAGAGGCAGAGAAAGTGAAGGGGTCAGTCTTTGGAGGGGGGGGGGGGGGGGGGGGGTACAAGCTGGAGGCTGAAGAGAGCTGGTGCTCTGCTTTTTGTGGGCTCCTTCCAACATCCTGTGGTGACAGGGCCCATTTTTAAACTCTCAATCCTGGACCCATATTTGGTCAAAATTAGTTGATGTTTGTTTATATTTGAGCTGCTTGGCCTCTGGAATAAAGTTTCCCTCCAACAAGGGTGGGAACTGTATTTTAAGCAGCTTATCCTCTGTCACTGTCTCTCCGCTGGAGAATGTTTTAATGATTCTCTGCCTCAATAGAGGGGAAACATATTCTTGGCACTGCTTCATCTTTGTTATTTCCTGGGCTCCATAAGAGACAATACCATGTATAATAATAAAACGAATACCTCATGTTTATTCTAAATTATTTCAGTTTGAGGTTCTCCTCCTACCCTTATTTTATTTGGAGCTCAATCCCTTTAATGTTTTGATGTGAATTTTTTTTCACCCGCTGCACTTTAAATTATTTCCTCCTGTGTAATCTAATGCCTCATCATAATATCCTCTGCCTGTTTACATGTAGACCTCCTGTTTCCGTGAGCACACACTAAGGCTATGAAAGAGACCTTTAAACTCCAAACAGTTACATAACTTGTCTCAAAAGTCTTTGTTTATTGTCTCATGACATTGAGTGATTAAAATAACAGACTTTAAAAAAAAAAAGGAATTAGATTTAATTTTGCAGAATGAAAATAATTAAGTAACTTCTCCTTGACAAACATCTTTTTTTTTTTCTACTTTACTCTCACGGAGCAAGGACAGGGAAGGAGAAGCAGAGATTGAGACACATTATTATTTCAAGTGTTGTTAAACTTATTCTGGATGAAATGCTGAGAATGCCGCTGAGCTAGCATCAGGCAATACAGAGGGATACTCATTATCTGACTCACTTCACAGAATGCCTTTCTGCTGCTCTGGTGTCTGTTTATAAAGCGCTGAAATCCACACATATGTGGCCAGTCCTGTGTTTGGTTTGTTTGTTTCTTGTAAACCAGAAACTGCTGCGCTTTGTCCGACGGGTTAGTCAATGCATGGTTCAAATTCTTCCCCTGCCACTGGTCCCTAACGGCCGGCATCAAAACATTACAAGCCATGGCCGGCTTCTCAGAATATGCACGAGGAAATGTTTCAACCCCTGAACCACAAGTATTTCGTGTTTACTCTGCGGTAATTCCCCACAATCTCAAGTTGTTGGAATGTTGGATGTTTTTCTCCTGTTAGAGATTGAGCATGACCAATATGGCCTGTGACCTGTTCTGCTGCCTGACTCTTTTACTTTTCCCCCTCCTCTTCATCCACCCACCTTCCTCCTCCTTCTCCTGTCAACAGCTCAGACACGGCTCTCCAGTGTATCCCCGTTTTAGCTACCTATGTCACTCTCTATCTCAGTGTGATTTCATGCCTTTCCTCCCTCACCCCATCCTTCTGTGTGTGTGTGTGTGTGTGTGTGTGTGTGTGTGTGTGTCCCAGACTGGCAGATCGCCACACTGGCCTTGCTGTTGGGTGGAGCGGCCCTCACCCTGTTCTCCTTCCTTGTGGCGCTGATCTCCCTCTGCTTCAGCTCCAGGAGTCGCTGCTACAAGCCTGTGGCTGTCATGCTGTTCTCTGCGGGTACGTAAAGAGACAAAAGAACAAGTCAGAGATGAATCAAAACACGAAAACACAAAGAAATGACTGCTTCTAAAAAGGTCTATTCATTTGAGTTATGATGACGATAATAGTATCTGCACTAGTATTTGACTTGGATACCGCCAAAAATAAGAAATGTAATATAAGTATGCAAGTCAATGTACTTTTTGACACCCTAAAGGAAAATGTTCAGGTAACTAATTGTATTACAAAAAAACAAATAAGAGTGTGGTGCTGTCAACAATAAGTGTTTTAGTTATTCCAAATTCCAATATTATGGATAATTTGATTAAAAAAAACTAGTTTTGAGGGCTACTGAGCATCAGCCAATAGACAAGTATAGGTACAGGTATTAGTATCGGCATAACTGGTAATGAAAACATTGTCTCACTGTTGTAACACTTAATCTTTCTGTCTGATTTTAACAGACTGATTTTCACATTAGTACCTTCTTCTATTCTTGTTTTCCTCTGCAGTAGTGCTCCAGGTGTGCAGCTTGGTTCTATTCCCCATCAAGTTCATAGAGACGGTCAGTCTGAGGGTGTACCACGAGTTCAACTGGGGCTACGGCCTGGCCTGGGGGTCCACCATCTTCTCTTTTGGAGGCGCCATCCTTTACTGCCTCAACCCCAAGAACTATGAAGACTACTACTAAAACATGTGAGGAGAGAAGAGATATTGGAAGTCTGTTTCACCCAGGGCCCTTCCAGTAATGGGACATTTCTGTTCCATATAAAGTGCACAACCACAGACTAAAAAAAAAAAAGGAATAAACAAAAGCTCACTGTTAGATTCAGGACTTGAACCATTCGATACTGTGAATTTATTGACTTACAGAGGAGCCATACTTATTTGGATTTTGGATCTCTTTTTCAAAAAAAAAACTTGTCTTCAAAAATGAATCCTGAACCGTTGTAGAGCGAATGGCACCATTCGGTTGAGTCTGCGTTCCCTTTAAGTGGAACTCCAGTAGGTCTTCGATTTGGACAGAAAATCTGGAGGGAACAGATGGATTCACTGACCCCATACCAGGAAAAAATGATGGACCTATTACCCAATCAGAGCAAAGAGCAAAAGAACAATGTCAACTTGGCCCAATCAGGACAGTAACGGATCCAGGGAGGAAAAAAATCCCATTGAAGTGATATCCCGAGGATGACAAAGTGAGGAAATGCGACATAATACTTTTCCCCAGAGATGAATTACATCTGGAACTTGGCCTTGCCTTCTTCCTACAGTTTAGAGAAATACATCAGTGAGGGCTGGTCTCATGAGCCAAAGGTCGTTGCTAGTGGAGTTTTTTCTCCATTCCTATTTGATTCTATTTTAAGGGTCACAGAGATTAACAGAAACAACCTAAGACAATAAAAACATTCCACATCCACTGTCTAAATAATATCATACTGGTGAGAAGAACATGGGCTGGCTAATGAATAGCACAGCATCTGTCACGTAAACTATTGCTACTGCTATTGTAAATATGCAGCATAAGCCCAATTATACCGTCATTATGATTAAAGAAATGTTGTATTATTTGTAAGTATGTGCAGCATTATAAAGTAATATTCATGCTAAGGCCAGTGGGAGGGGGATGATGGCAAATGACCGTGTCTGCTGATGAGTGTCCACCCATGCCTGCATGATTATACCACCCAGCATGTGTTCACACACTGCCCCATGTGATGCCTCCTTATCTCCTCCATTTGTAGGAAACAGAAATGCTCTCAGTAGAAAAGAATACAAAAGTAGATTTTCATTTAGGGAGAAACTGTAGCAGATTGTCTCATAGTTGCAACTGAAAATGTCAGCATACCTAAAACTCTGCACAAAATATGAGGTTCATAACTAAGAACTATGCATGAGTAATGTTATTATTACTACTTGGATCAAGCTTAAAAAAAACAATTGAGCATTTTGAACCTTAAAGAAGCCATGAATGATGTGACTTGTACTTGCAGAAAGCCTGCTGTGGGTAAAACTCTTCTAAATTCTCCATTAGGATGGTCACTTTTAGGATGAAACTTCTCCAACTCCCTCTTGTAACAATAGAGAAAGTGAGTGTTTGCATGCCTATTCCATTTGCTGCTGAGTTTATTATGATTCCCACTGGCTTGAATAGTTATATAATAAACATGTTCTGATAAAAGGAGCGTATGATTTCTTTTGGGTGGGGGGGGGGGGGGGGGGGGGGGGGGGGGGTAGGTAGGCATCTATGATCTTCGGCACACATGTGGTCAGGTCACATAGAATCAGCTCCTTTATTAAGTACAGCAAGATGAGGCATTTGCACAGGAAATCAACATCTCATGAACACATAATACAGGGTGGCGTATTTTGCATAACAGTACCAGGAATATACTCATATGCAAGTGTCTTTAGTGTTCTTCTTTCAGTGAAATGAGCTCTTATACAGAGCCAGATACAGTGTACAGTCTACATTTCGCATTTGTCAGAACGTATATATCATTGATTTCATAGTTCCACCCTCAGAGAGGGAGTCACAGATCCTGGATTAAAGTGGAAGTGCCTCTATTTTAAGTTCAGGAATGGGCACAGTTGTGTAAACAGGGCAGTCACTTATTCTGCGTGGAATGATCTCCGGGTAAACTTACGCTCCACTTCATCAATCCTCAGTCGCTTTGACCTTCCCGAAGCCAAGTTCCACTGTGTCACTCACTATTTTATCCATTTGCTAAGAGACGTGTCCAAGCTGTCCCCAAAAGACTTCATCATCCACCAACGAAGAGTCCAAGTGCACAGGAGTAGTAGACGGAAGCAGGGCAAGTGGGCAGAGAGGGATAGTGGCTCTTCCTCAGCAGGTATATAGGTGTTGTATATTTACTGACAGGGGAAGACCTCTAGACAGATTCTGCAGATGTTTGAAAGGGTGGAGCTTATGCTCTCCAAGGATTGGCAGGGGCAGGACAAGGTAGGGCAATTCAGGTCAGCACACAGCTCAGGTGTAGCGTGGCATCTCGCATTGTTCACAGCGGTTGAGTGCGGGGTGATTGAGGAAGGTGCAGCTTTCACAGTTCCACTGGGCGCCTTCAAAATCCTCGTCCCTCTGAGGCCCCTGCACTGGTTTAGGGATCTGCTCTGCATCTAGCAATAAAAAAGGCAGTTTAAAACAAGAGCGCAAGAGAGTCTTTATTCATGTGATGAAGTGCTAAGCACAACAACAAAGCAAGTGTCATCAGCTCAGGGATAGAATTAAGCATGACGGTCAGTCAACAGACATGCATTCAAGGATCAACCATTCAGTATAAATGGTAATAGTCAAAAGCAAAAGGAAGGTTTTTCATCAAGTTGCCATGCCAACAGATTTGTGTAGACACAACACAACACAGACTAAAGTTAGATACACTTTGTCTTGGAAACTTTGATGTGCTGAGAGGCAAATTTGACAAATATTCTGTGTGCAATGCTCTAGGAACTACGCGGTGCAAGACCCCCCCCGGCCTGTTCGATGGCCACGTCTGGCCCATGTATTTGAAACACAAGAACGTCATGCGTGGTCCTGCAATGATAGTCAAAACTGTATCCTAGCAACAGAATAATTCAGTCTAATTCTAACCTGTTCAACATTTATTTTGCTCCTCTAATAAACACAACCTCATGAAGATGTTTCAAGACTTCTGAAAACTGAGTCAAACAATTCTCACCTTTCCTCACAGGTTTAGGCGGCACTACAGGACCGGGCTGAATGTTGTCATAAAAGTTGTTCATTGCTTTTGGGTCGAACTTCCCTGTGGAGGAAAGCAGAAACCAGATACATCAGTTTGTTTACAAGTGCTCATTCCAGACAGACAGCCAATCAGTTCCCAGCCTCCAATTCTCGTTGAGCCTCTTTACTGATGCAGTGTTCAGACTGGCACTTACAGCGCAGCAGACTCCAGGGGAAGAAAAGATAGCAGGGTCAACAGGCTAAATAGTAAAAACGTGCTTTAAATTTAGGGTCAGAAAACATAATCCGGTTCAGAACAGAGATACACATTCTACCGATATTATAAAAAAATGATGCAAAAAAGACTGAAAATGTACATATCTGTTACCCAAAAGAATCACCCTAGATTGTATTCAGTTATCTCACCAACACTGAATGGCAGCTAGTTCAATAACATATGCTTGATAAATGAACCAAATCAATGACAAGGATGCATGAACTCACGCTTTGCTTTCTACAAGCTCCAACTTTAAAATTTGATTAACCGGATGTTGATGTCTGCTTAGAGACAGCCGATCATTTTTTTACAAGCATTAGCAAAAAAAAGCTGACAGGCTTAAAAGCTACAGCTTACAGTCAAGACGTTGACTTGTTATCTTATTTCTTCTACTGTGTGGAATCCTCCTGAAGCTAAATTCCTGAGCTCAATGACCTTCTGTGACTGTATGAAAGCACTCCCCAAATGATAAACAAAGATAATCTAACACAAATAACTGATTCATGTTAACTGATGTCAAAAGAGCCAATTGTAAAAAAAAAAATTTAGGGACCTTTAACAACATCCAAACATTTAAAAACTCTCAACAACAACGATTATTATTTTTTTAAAGATTCTTGTACTGATTGAAAAGCACTGCAGCAAAGTTTTTAGATTCAGAAGCTGACAAACAAATCCAGTTATTTTGCAAATGCTCTTTTATGCTGAAGTTTATTATCCATTGACTGAGCAGTCTGTCTGAAAAGGAGCATTATGGAAGATGACGACAACAACAAACAAAGGGAAGACAACTGCTCAAGTGTTCAGTTCACCAGCACTGGATAAATTGATTATAAATTGTTAAAAGTTATAAGAAGGAAGATCTTAATACCCTTTCACTTGAGAAAATACACAGCTTCTTATGAAATTATAAACCATAACAACTTATTTCTACAATAGAAATTTTGAGACAATGCCGTTATACATTTCGTAATCATCAAGGATCATGTACCAGTAAAGCACCATGCTGGACCCAATGAGGGTCAACTCTGACCAGCGGGTTATTTTAGAACACTGTATCTGTATGCAGAGAGAAGGAGCATCATCCATCACTCTGGACTCAACTCTATCTGCTTCTGGGCTTGGCTCTTTCAAGATCAATGCTTTCAAATATATCAGACATGCACTTCAAAGTTTCATGCGTTGGACTGTACATTAATGATTGTGGATGTGTGTGTGTGTGTGTGTGTGTGTGTGTCTGAAACCTCTTGATTGCAGAAGATCTGTCTCCTTTAGGGTACAGTCGATATCAATCTGAAGCTGTCTGTTCAGACTCCGCAAACGGGTCATCTCCTCAGGCTGCAGTCGGTGCAAACACAACAACCCAGTTAGATTAGACGAATATAGGCAACCAAATATTCCCTCCTTTAAAACCTCTTCTTACGAGTAAGAAAGTAATAAACACACCCTTTTATGATAAAAATAGTGTTGTCATATTATTGCTGAATTTTAGTAGCACTTTGTGTCTAAGATTGCAATGTTTTCTGCCTTTTAAAAAGCCCACATGCCTGCTTTTCTTTAACAGATTTTAAGATCTTATTGTTTTCAAACTAAATAGGACAGGCCCTACCTTACATCTGTGATTTGCTAACTCCCCATGAGCCTGACCACTGCCTGGGATCCTCCAGCAGGGCTCTACTAGCAGTTCCTAAAACTCAACTGGTCCCAAAGCCTTTGCTGTTCGTACCCCCCGGGCGGTGGAACGCCCTCCCTGAATATCTCAGACAGGCAGTGCCCTCTTTTAAATCACTTCTTAAAACTCACGTTCATTGATTTTCTTTTCTCAATGATTTGGTTGGTTGTACTTCAAGAGTACCAGGTTTTATTGTTATATACGTTTAATTTATGTTTTAGTCTTTTTTTTGTGTGCTATTATTTGAAGATGTGTGTATTTTATTGTACTATTTTTGGTTGTTTTAATTTCAAAACACTTCAGTCATCATTCTTATTATTATTTCATCCAAAGTGAAATTGAATTCCATAATGTCATTTACATGTAATAGATTTGTAATAGCATGACAACGTAAACAGCAAAACAACTAAGTGTGTGGTTCTTACTCTGGGTATAAGACTCGAGGAGTTTACTCGTCTAAAGCGTCTTTGTAGGGCGTCGTATTCCATATTGTTAACATCCGACTTCAGATGCTCTAGTTTCTGCTTTTCCAGCAGCAACTCTTTCAGTAGACGCTCCATCCTGGCACGCTGGTGGAGCAGGAGAGCTGGAGAGGAGCAAACAAACAAATAACAAAATAAGGAGTCTGTTAGCTACTTTCTACAGTAAACAAGCACTCATATTTAAGTAATATGAAGAAAAAGAAAAACGCAATCAGTGCAGACAAATCATGATACCAAAGACCAACTTTCAGTAAGTTAGCCTCCAAATTACTTCAACGATTAACACAATACTTTAACCTTAATAATCACAATAGAAGTAAACAGGCTTAAGAAGACAAATAGACAAACTATATAGCTTTATGAGGCCCAATTTGGGCCCTGTGGTAGGGTAGGTAGTATCGGTGTTATCACTACCTGGAGGTTGCATCTACGGAGCCTGGGTCTGTTGAAGGTGGCAATGCTATTTGGGCTCTGATGGCAATGTGGTAGGGTAGGTAAGATATAGAAGTTTAGCACATGGGTATGGTTAGCCGTGAGAGCTAGCAATGGGGGGTAGGAGGGGGGTGGCTCTGGGATGCTGGAGCTCACTGTCCAGCCTTCCCAAGGGGTCGTGGGACTAATTGGATGAAACACAGGTGAAGGGAGGTTCCCACTTGACAATCCCAGTGATGTCCTGGTGATGCGTATCAGTCTACACGGTTGAGTTGTGGGGGCCATGTGTTCAGGTAGGTAGTATCAGGGTTGTCACTACCTGCAGCTTGCATCTACGGAGCCAGGGTCTGTTGAAGGTGGCATCGATCGCTGTTTTGGTTTTTCTGGTGGCAACTAAGGGCCATAAGGGAGGTTATGTAACTTATCAGTAGGGCAAAGGGCATAATTGGGATGAGGGGTGTTTTCACTTAGTGCTTTTCCTTTCATTAGGGCACAAGTGACTTGTGTTTGATTCAAACTGAACTAATTCTAGGCGAGAAGATACGAGAAAGTATAACAAAATATAACAACAAAATGCAGGTTAACACCACAAAATGACTGACACAGATAACTTAAACACATTTCTGTCAGAGTTTAAACAAAGTTGGCATGTCACAACTGTTTCCTATTGCAATATTAACATTTTATATTTATGGCCAGTACAAAGATAAGCACTACAAAACTGGAAGAGGAGCTCGATTTTTTTCAAAATCTGTAATTGTGAGATCCTAATTTTGCAAATACATTTTTGACAACAATTAAATATTAGAATTTAAGACTCTCATGTATAGTGTAACCCTTTAGTTCAATTCATGTTCAATTTCTTTTAGAAATACTGTATATTTATAGTTTTTTTAATGTATTTTGTCAGTTAAAAGTTCATTTGGGCTATAAGAAACATGTCTTTTCTACCGATACATCAAATAATTAGCAGATTATTTTATTTTAAGCACCTACATTCTGGGCAACAGTGGTTCCATGAGCTCCAGTACGAAGTGCAACGTCTCCAATTAAAAAGTCAACTATTCTCAGACTAAAGGTCACTTAAAATTGCACACATAAAAAGCAATGCCCTACCTTGTGTGTACGCATAGTCATCAGAGCCTGAGCTTGAACGTCGGGGCATTTGGTGAAACTGACTTGCGATGTTCCCTGGTAGAGCTGAGATGGGCAGGATGGGTGCAGGGGCAGCGTTGTGCTCCCCATGGTCTACTATGTTGAGAAGAGACTCCGCTTCAGCCACAGGAGGTGAGCTGGGGGGCCTCTGGGCCTGGCCTCCTGGGGACACTTTGATTTTGAAGGTGTAGGCTGACTGGCCCGGTTGAGGAGAGGAGGCAGGCCGAGGCCTTGCAGGGCCTTGATGCTGCAGGTACATCCCAGGGTGGAATGATGCCGGGCCTGTAGGTCCAGTCATAGTGATACCCCTTGAAGGAGAGCTGGGTGAGGGGCTTGTGGCCATGTAAAGTGCTCCTTGGGGGTGGGGATTGTGCACAGGTGAATTGCTGCGAGGTCGTGGACCCTCCAGGGTAATCTCTATCTGGTTCTTGAGGGGGTTCTTGTTGTAGGGCCTGTAAACTGCTGGCTGTTGCTGGGGTTGTTGCTGGTGATGGTAGGGCATGCTAGGGATGGTTGGGGAGCTAATAGGTAGGAAGACATATTGCTGGTGCTGGGGTTGGGGCTGTGGTTGGGACTGCGGCTGGACCTGATGTTGGGGGGAGCTGTAAGGGGAGCCATATGTGGGAGTACTATAAGGGGACTGCTGATGCTGATACACAGACGCCCCTGAGGCCGACCAAGGCGATGGCTGAGGGCTTTGGGAGGGTGAAGGTCTAATATACAGGGGGGTGTTGGAGCTGTTCGCATAGTGCCCTGGGGGGATCTGCAGAGCTTGTGGGACAGTGGGTATACTTTGTGAAAGTGTGACTGTTATAGGGTTCATTGTGTAACGCGGGACAGGGGAATATGTTGGAGACATGCCCTGCATTGTGGGCGGAGGGGTAGGAGTGCTAGCCGACCGGCTCTGATCGTTCATGAAAAAAGGGTTGTAACCAGGGGAGGGGGCTATGTTAGCAGGGGCTGACAGTGGCTCAGGGTAGCTGGGTCGCTGGGGTTCAATGTGACTATCACTGGTGCTGTGCACTAGGGAGCGTCCTCCTCCATTTGCCTTGCTTGCTTCTGAGCCTGGGTAGCCCAGACTGATGTGGAGCATTTGATTTCGACTCCGTCGCCCGTCCTCTGGACTGTGATGGAACTCTCCATACAGGTATCTGTTACTCTCCTGAGCCAGCAGGTGGCAGCAGAGATCCAGGTTATTGTTGTTCTGAGACAGCAAACCAAGAACAGTCTTGAGTTATTCAGCGTCAAGCAGCTGGAGTGTTTAAGAGCACTTCTTGCTGCTTTTCTGCTTTGCATACATTATAAGAGGAAAATACGTGCTGCTGGTAATTTAGCTTTACAAACTAAGCAATATATCTTTAAATCGAAAATACATTCTGCACAGGCCAATATCAATCATTCATAATTTGCAGAGTCCAACCATCAGAGCATATGGAAGAACAAGTGTGTGTTTGTGTGTGAATACCTGTAGAAGGCACTGTGACACAACCCCCTCTGGGATCTCTGGGAAACGCTGCTTAAGATCCTGCAGGATGTGAAAGTCGAGCTGAGAGCCTCCCTGCGCCATCCTAAAGCCAACACAGAGACTCAGCGAGCCCAAAACTGCAAACGCTGAAATAACCGACGTCGTCTCATCCCCCCTGAAGACGACACAGATCACACAACTCAAGATGCTGACCAATGATCTGATTGGCATGTTTGACTGCCACACACGCACACACACACCCCAATGTGTCAGCAATAATTACATCAAGTGCAACAATTAAAAAAAAAACAGTCTCTGTGAGGCATGTCAACCTTAGCTTTCAAAAACACAGCAGAATATATCCACATGACAGGCGAACACCTGTTAAAACAAGCCAGATTCAAGGTTGTTCTTTCACACTGTGCACGGAGGTTCTTGTAAGCTGCCCGTCAGTCTGTTGTTGTTTGTTTAGCCATACTGTTGCACCAAGCAACGACGACATACCGTCGCTAGCTCGCAGGCTAGCTCTCAGCATCAATTGGCCTCCTCCGTGTATCACTAAAACAAAACAACCACACCGGTGTTACGTGTGACCACGCACAGACAATAACATTGACATTCCCTAGAAGATTACCCCGTAGTTTAGCCGCCACTAAAATAGCATCAAAAATCCCACCGGAACAAGTCACTTTGTTCAAATAAGATTAACTCAATTCGTCAGGTGCCTGCCAGCTAACTCTGCTAACGCTAACATTAGCTCGGTCAGCTGTCATATGCTCTCTGGGTGTTGATGGATTAGCGAGCTAACCATGCTAAAGTCAGGTAGCCACTTTACGACTTTACAAAACAAAAAAACTCACCATAAATTAAGTCTCCCTCAAGTCCCGGGTCATAGCTGAGCCTCGGTGTTTCTTATACTGTGCGACGAGGTTTGTCAAGTGTTTGTTTTGGCTAAGTAACTTGTAGTTTCGCATTCCAGCGTCAGGCCCGCTGAGCAGACTGTCTATCGCGATAATGTCAGATTCTCCCTCCCAACCAGGAAGTTGTTCAAATCGGCTGATTCGACGCTGTCTGTTGTGCGCATGTCTGCTTGCCGCGCTTCCCTGTCTTTATAGTGTTCTCTATTTTATGGATGATTTAAACCCTTCAATTACTGACATGGTAAATGTTATTTTACTCATGAGTAAATATCATATTCACTTTAGTAAGTGGAGAAACAGCAAAACCCTAATTTGACTGGTTTATAAATGATTTCAATTTGTTTTTCTTATCTCTGAAAAAAAAAAAAGAAATCTAGCAGGATTGCTAGAATTTCTTGTTGAAATTCTTGTTTTGATTTCTGGCCTTTGTTGAATTTGTTTTGTCCTTGCTCCAGTTTGCTGTCTACGATGTTTTCTTTTGGAAAAGTTTGATTTTTATTTATTTATTTTTATATATAATCCTCCCCTAGTCTTGATTTATGTTTGAATTAACTTGTTCCTGTGTATTTTGCTGTTGTATGTTCATCCTCTTTAAGAGTTTGTCTAAACTTTTTTTGTATAAGTTAAATTTGTCAATAAAGACGGTTTAAAAAAATAAAATCATTTTGTCAACAGCTCAATATTGCTCTTGAAAAATAAATCTCTGTAAATACAGATGTATTTAACTTACTTACTTATTTGTTTTCAAGAGAGCCATGGCTTTAGTTAAGCATATGATAGCCATTTAAAAAAACACTTCATTGGTAAGCTAATAAAAGTTATTAGACTGGTGAATAGTTCTGAGTTTCCCAAAAAACTATCAAACTTAATTTAACATATTTCCCCATCAATACATGCTGGTGATAGTCTGCAGTTTGCAAGAATATACTGTCACATAATTTAATTGAAAATTGGGTCTGGCACGTCTCAAGTGACCTTATCGCAATGTAGACTAAGTATGTGTATTAATGTAGAAAGAAAACCACCGAAGTATGACAGAAGAAGTAATCATATTTTACCTATATTATCTTTAGAAGATACGTTCATCATTAAGTTGTATTAAAGTCATCTTCAGTTGATGAACAGCATTTTATTTAAAACATTAGTCAAGTTAAGTGTAGCTTTTTTTTTTTTTAACTGATTAGGGGTGTCCTTAGTCACCGATTTCAGATGTTTTATAGTCACATACCATACTGTAAGAGCAAAGTTAAGATTTGTGTCAGTGGTATTTCTCTGTGTTTTCCACTAGGGGGCAGTGAGAAAGTCCAATAATTCTGCAGAAACGCTTAACCTTAAGTGACAATCACAGGAAGGGACACAAATGGTCTTCTCCAGGGGAAGATCAACATTATAGTTTAATGTGTATAACTGTTGTGGAAGTAAAGCATAATAATATAATAACATAACATCTCTAAAGTAATGCTTTGTATCACATGAAGCCAGAACTGTTTGCTGGAGCACAGTTAAATAGGAATTTTTGATAATGCAGCAGTTGGTTCTTTGAGATAAAATGGTCAGTAATGGACAATACCACCATCAGAAGTCTGAAGGGTTGTAAGGAGGTCAGTATTGCAGATGTCTGTTTATGCTAGAGGCTGTTAACTGACACAGGAAAAGGGTTTTGGATTACTGTAAAGTGGTAGCAAGGAATTTTCAGACTGTTCATGTGTAGATCACAGCACAACTCAAAGACGCTTAACAAAGAATAACAACAAAAACAAAATGACGAAAACAATACAACGAAGAAATAATCTAAAAGAAGGAGGAAGAGAGTTGAGATTGTTAGTGGTTGTAGCCAATGTTGAAGAGGTGAGTTTTTAGGGATATCTTGAAGGATGTGAGTGTGGGGGAGTGTCTAATGTTTTTTTGGGAGTGAGTTCCAGAGGGTGGGAGCGGCAATGGAGAAGGCCCTGTCCCCCCAGGGCCGATGGTTCGTACTGCAGGGTGCGGGTTGGAGTGTGCCAGGTGAGTAGCTCAGACAGGTAAGGGGGAGCCAGGATATGGAGGGTTTTTTAGGTGAGGATGAGGAGTTTGAAGTGGATACGCAATGGGATGGGGAGCCAGTGAGGTTATGAAGGACAGGGGTGATGTGATCACGGGTGCTGGAGTGAGTGAGAAGACGAGCAGCGGAGTTTTGGATGATGCATTGTAGATGAGACTGTTGCAGTAGTCTAGTCTGGAAGTGAAGAATCCGTGGGTGAGGGTCTTAGCAGCTGTTCAATTGGATGGAGGTCAGAGGAATGTAGAGGGCCAGCCAATGGCATCAAGTCTCATCATCCAAGAACTGAATACACACTCTGGCCACATGAGGCCAGGCAATGTCCTGCACCAGGAGGAACCCAGAGCCCACTTTACTACCTAAGAGTAGTCAATGTACCATTGGCTATGACACGGAGGTTTGAGGGACCCTCCAAGGATATGCCTCCCGCCATCACTGGCAACTGACAGCTAACCTGTCATGCTGGATCGATGTTGAATCTTAATGTTCACCATGGCGTCTACAGACTCTTTCACATTTTTCACATGTTCTCAGTGTGTGTTGCTCTCATCTGTGTAGAGTAAAGGGTGCCAATGGCAAACCTGCCAATCAAGCTGCATGTTGCTGGGCTGTGGACACAGGTGCCACTAGAGGATGTGCCCTATACCCTCATGGAGTCTGTTTCTGACAGTTTCTTCAGAAACATACACACCTGCAGCCTGCTGAAGGTCATTTTGTAGCGCTTTGGCAGTGCTCCTCCTGTTCCTCCTTGCACAAAGGAGCAGATACCAGTCCTGCTGCTGGGTTGATGCCCTTCTGTAGCCCTGCAGCTCTCTTCTAGAGTAACTGCTGGTTTCCTCGTATCTTCTCTGTGCTCTTGAGTCTGTGTTTGGAGACACAGCAAACCTCCTTGCCACTGCATGTATGGATGTGCCATCCTGGAGGAGCTGGACTAGGCTACCTGTGCAACCTGCTCATGCTACCAGTATTGACAAGGACACTGGCAGAACATAGAACTGGAAGAATCAGTCACGAAGGATAAGGAGAGAGCAAGTGTTTGTGGCCACCACATGCAAAACCATTCCCTTTTTGGGGGTTGTCTTGCTTTTGCCTCCATTGCACCTGTTGTCGCTTTTATTTGCACCAAAGCAGATGAAATCGATTCACAAACTATTGTGGAGATTTATATGGACAAATGAAGTTGTATTCTATTCTAGTCTATATCCCTGAAATGTAACTGACTTGTTGTTTGATGTGACCATTCAGCATTTCTTTATTTTTTTAAGCAGGTTGTGGTCTACATTCCCCCTTAACAAAACAAAACTTTTCTGTGGCCATACCTCCACTGTACCTCAGTACACCACCTCCCCTCCTCCCCTCTCTTCTTAGTGACCGAATGCAGCAGTTCGTAGCACTGATCTCCACTCAGTTATACAGTCAAAAATTGATTCAATATATAAACTCATAAATAAACTCAACCAATATTCTGAGATAACCAGATCTTGGAAAGGTTTGGAATACTCAGACTTAGACTAAAGGTATGAATGTTTTGAGGACGAACGATATATGTTTATAATATACAGGTGGCCTATATAAATATGATATCAGTAGTATTTTTTATCAAAGTGGGTGCACGGCTGTTCATCATCTCAGATTAATTGACATTTAATCTTGTGCAGTGTTATTAGTGTCTTGATCGAATAACGAATGGAACCTTTTTCTATAGAGGTGTGGCCAGTTGGCATAGGTGTATCCATCCACCAGGACTTTGTTTAGTTTTGACCTGCAGAGACAGTCCACTGCAGCTTCATCAGGGGGACGTGGACTGTACCATCACAGAAACATTTAAAAGGGGGGGGGGGGGGGGGGGGGGGGGGCTGGGGTTCAGGGCTGAGCTGCAGCAGCTGCAGCTTTAAGGCCCAGTCTGACTCAAGTTAGCTGTTAGCTGTCCTTACAGTGTTGACAAGTTTCCACAACTGTGGTGCTATTTTTAGCAGTCCCCTTGTTGTCCCTGATGCCCTGCAGGACTTAAAACAGAGGCGGACGGAGCCCCTTTGCCCTGAGAGTTCACAGAACAGACCTCCCTCCAACAAATGCTTAAATCTGAGCAGGAAGTCAATAAATCTTAGGAATGGAAAAAAGCCCTCTGACGTTCTGTAGGTAGAACAACATGCCATGCCAGCGTCCCTGGATATACTCTCTTTAATTACACTCACTGACAGTCTATATACCAGGTTAATATACAGCCGCTCTTTACATTTAAACATTTTCGTATTTATTTGTTAACAAAGACCTTCTATTCATCTCTATGATATTTCATCAAGTACAGCCCCAACTGTTTCAATCTCTTCTCTTCCAATGACACTCCTGCTCTCAGGTTTCATTACTCAGTACAGTATTAGCCTGAGCTTTTGCCGTCTTGTTTGGGGAATCCCATAACCTCGAAAACTCCAACTGGACAAGTACGTGCTGCAGTTATGTAACATTTAGTTTGCCCTGACATTTACCTGTAACCTGTGTTGAGGTTTCATAATAGGAGGCGAACAATGTGCCAAACATTGTGTCCAGTATATTACAAATACTATGATCATTAGGCAACAGCAAAAAAGGTTTGTGTGCCATCTCCCCACAATATCTAACATTCCTTAAATACTTGAAAGGGGATTTTGCTTGGTGGGTTTTCTGCCTGAGGCCTGTTTGGGCCATGAGTCAGCAGCTGTGCTTAGAGCCATTCTTGTAGACAAAATGTGTCTGCTGCAGGGTTTCTATTTACATCCACAGATAGTGCGAGCATTTCTGACTCATCTTAATACTAAAGTGTATATTTTCCAAATAATGTAACATATAGAAATTAAGGGGGAAAGTAAGGGGGTTAAGTTAAGTTAAGGGGTTCTTAGTAAAAGCGACCTTCATTTCTGGGGAATCTGTGAGTGTGTTACAACCACAATGACACAGCCAAATGACAGAAGCATCCAGGATAGGCCGGAGCAAAACGGATAAGCTGGGAATCTTGGCTCTAACAGGTCAACAGGCAGATAATGATGGTGTCTGTCTGCATTTAGACATAGGCCTTCCAAACACACCTGATGAAAAGAGTGTCCTCTTGTTTCAGACAACACAGTGCTTCTTTTGTTGATAGGCATTTTCTGGCATATAAAGGTTTAAGATAATGGATAATTATGTTGCCAGGATCTTAATGTAAAAATTGTAGGTTTGGAAACAAATGGCACCGAGGATAAATAATTCAAAGAGAGCATCTTGTACATTTTAATATGTGGGCTTTTTTAAAAACACTTATCTTTGCCCAAAGCTACTGCCAAATACATTCACCTCAACTAAACAAATTTTAAATGAAAGATTGGAATTTCACATGAATACGTAAAGAAGTATTACAGTCATGTAAAGTAACTGATGCTACAGTCATACACTTTTATTTACAAGGGAGTGACACTTCTAAACTTTGCATTATGAGTGCCTTGCTATTAAAATATCAGAGCTTGATTCAAGATTCAAAAAACGTTATTGTCTATCACATAGTGACAGAAAATTACCTTTTGTTGAGGCTCAGTAACATGAAAACATACAAACATTGTGAAATTCTAGTTCAGGTCGTTATAACTTCATTAGTCCCTTACCTTACAATTATTCAAGACAAACAACAACAACGATTGTATCAGGTCAGTTCTTAGACAATATAAGCAGTATTTACGCAGCTGTGGCTGCAAGAGGATGAGCTGCGGTGGGTACAGGCAAGTGTGCGTGCGTGTGTGTGTGTGTGTGTGCATGTGTGTGTGTGCGTGTGTGCGTGAGCGCGCACATGAGGCAACAGCTGAACCTGCGGCTGGCTGGCTCGTGCAGAATGCGGTATCCGGTAGAAAGTAACGGTGGGCTACTTTTATAGAAACAGCGACCAGCAGTCAGTCGAGTTTGTTCACCGTGTGGTCGCTTCTTGAACGGTGTTCCTGGTTTATATTCACCTAAAGGAAATTGTATTTATCAACGGGAGGACAACACCGTGCGTTAGAGGTAAAATTATTATTTTATTGTTGAAAATGTAAGAACAATTATTCTGTCAACTCATTTAAAAGTCTGTCAACAAGGTCAACCTACGTGAGTTTAATTTAAAGTTAGGCTACTTATGTTAGTACAATTTTGTTAACACTAGCCTACTTCTTCTAGATATAAAAAATCAGCTAGTAAAGTTACATTTGAATAATAGAATAGGCTTTACAATTAATGTCTACAAATGGGAAGAGGTTTACAATAGCTAACAAACAGTTATTCCAGTAAGCTGTGGCATATTACTTAGATTGATAGATGAAGCATCAAATTGTTTGTCAACCTCTTCTGACAAATACTCTTATGATTACATCAACAACCAAACCAACAACTGGTAGCCCACATAGGATTTCCAGTTCGTTGTCCATTCATCAAGTGTGACATTGTCATCAAGAATTTGACCTTATTTGAGATTTTGTAAGTTTCAGTACACATGCTGAACTTTGGAAATAGAAGGTGAGGATCCAAAACAACAGTTGTCAGATTGATTTGTGAGTCGCCTCATATAAATGTCCCTATTGCTCTGCTATGAATTGGCTTAATGCAAATAATCATTGATTGCTAGAGATTGCTGAGATTAGGGAATTTAAAATGATCTTATGAATAAGCAGCATTTACATTTTCAGTTGTCTTGTTTTTTTTTGTGTGTGTGTGTGAAATCCAAAAGACAATGGAAACCCCAGTAAAAAAAATAAAAAATGAAAATCAGAGGCAAGATATGATTGACTAGAAATGTAAAAATGACTGTGGATTTCGCTAAAATACATATATCAACTGGTGGCACATTTCTATTTATTCCACATTGAATTGCTCCTGACATCGTGTCACACATGAATCTAAATACCTGTATAAGGTATTTGAGGAAACTTGTGTTCGATGACTAACATTCCAAAAAGTCTAGCTCTTTAGTCTCTCCATTTTGACAAGGGGTCTGTGGGGCGACATGTGGGTGCCAACCAGAGCTCTGTCCAACTGCCTATCACTCATCAAAAATAGCCATGATCACATGTCCTGGACCCACAAGTGGGCTATAAATAGAGGTCAGCAAGCGTTCATGGCCCTCTTTCTCAACATACTGGAGCAGCTTCCTTTGGTCTTAACTTTGTAGTCGGGGGGGGGTCTGTCACACAAATGAATCCATAATTCGAAAAAAAAGTCATATTAAAGAATGATAAATACATCGGAAAAAGAAGAGGGTCTTGCTTTTCAAATATCTGTAATCTTGTCGCTAGATGTTAAACGATAAAATGGAAAATTTTAATATTAAACATGAAAACTAAACATGTTTATGAACTTAGCAACTGATACATGGATCACCATAAAATGTACACAATTAGTACTAAAGTTGAATCTTGTCTTACAACTTCATTGTTAAAATTATTAGCAATTTAAAGTACTGAACGCTAACAATTTCAGGCACATTTCTGCCAGTATTTGCACTTTGTATATCCAGCAGTGATAAATAAACACAGTCAAAGGAATATTTAATTCCTGCCATGCCAGTCAGTTAAAAGCTCAGTAGCATTTTGCAAAGAACACGAATACTGTATTTAAGAACAAACACATCTGCTAACTCAGTAATGTGTTTCTGTCATGTGGTCAAGTTTGCTTTGGTGAAGTGCAGAGCAGATTAGCAATCAATCCTCTGTGCATATAGCAACAGGAGTGCTAACATTTTTACTCCTTCTTTTCTTTGCAGGTAGAATTTTAACAGAGCCTGTTTGTCAACTTGTCATTGCGGTGCAATCATGACTGAGGTGGCGCAGGTTGCGGCTGTAGACATTGACGATGTCACCAGCGAAAATGAACTCAACATGAGCGACGCAGAAAACAAAGAAGACGATCTGACACACGAGGAGGAGGACGATTTTGAAGAAGCAGAGGAGGACATCGAGAAGATGTCAGAAGTGGAAGATGAAAAACCTTGCCACACTAAGGACGAAGTGGGTGAGGAGACCGAAAAAACACACATGAACGGAGTGGATCACAAAGAAAGCGACTCAGTCAATGAGCAAAATGAAAGTTCAGAAGGTGTTAATGGTGTGGCACAGGACAATGAGAAGGAGGACGCACAAGCTGACACAAATGAAGACCAGAATATTTCTGATCTGGCTCTTAAGAAAGAGGTAAGGGAGGAATTTTGGGACGTGAAAAAGGCAATACGGTGTTTACGCCTAACTGACACCATTTAACCTTTCCCATGCGATATTGTAATGTTATCTTCACGTTCACTTTCAAACAACAGAAACTCATGCGGTCCAGAAAGATGGTGGCCAGAAGCTACGTGCCCAAAACGAATGCAGAAAAAGGGGATGTGACAGGCAAGTTCGTGGCCATGCAGAAAGCTAGGGAGGAGCGCAGCAGGCAGAGAAACAAGGATGAGCAG
The DNA here is from genome assembly GCF_963930695.1 of Labrus bergylta. NCBI lineage: Eukaryota > Metazoa > Chordata > Actinopteri > Labriformes > Labridae > Labrus > Labrus bergylta. The sequence goes on from NC_089200.1 coordinate 16,706,588, forward strand.
CAGAAGAGGAAGGAACAATACATCAAGGAGAAGGAGTATAACCGCAGAAAGCAGCAGGTTCAAAGACTGATAACCAAACTAACCCCCGACTGTGACCTGCATGGCATGATGAAACATGACCGGTAACAAGGTTTGAGTGAGAACTCACTATCTTATATACACACCACACAGGGTTGTGTGTGCACAACACATAACAACTGAACCCCTCTGATACTCCAATTAGCTCCTCAAAAATTCTTGAAGTCTGATGTGGTACCAAATGTTTTTTAACTCACTGGATTGAGTTTTATGCCGTTTTATTTTTGGTGTTTGATCTAATTAACAGACACATTCATCACAATTACACGATAAAATATTTGTAAATTAGCGCTGTTTAAATAAGTTTTTTACAGGTTGTGAGGACACCACTGAATGCTACTTGTTTAAGAAACCCTTTTGTGGCTCAAGGCTGTTAGTGGGTAAATTGCATTGTGGGTAGAGTAGTCACCAGAGTGCAAGAGTGGAGTGCTAATTTAATAGACAACAAGTTGACAAGGGAGTAACCTTAAGGGCAATCTTTCAAGGTAATCACACCAAAGATTTTTCTGGTTTCATCTATTCGAATGAGATGATTGTTTTAAGTCTGTTAAACTAGACATTTTAAGACATATGTTTCTGTTCTGATGATATTGTAAATTTGAAGATAAGATTAAATGAGATAGATCATTATTTAAATGATAATCAGTCACAGCTCTAATGTAAAAAAATGACTCACAATACAAAAAAGTGTTTGTTAAATTTTGTATTGACCAATAGACACAGGTAAAAAAAATTAGAGGCGATTAATCTCGAAATCTAGTGTGAAGTAAATATTTTAGTGACTTGGAGGCAACATGGGGAGAAATAGATAGTGAAAACGTTTTTAAGGTTAAGACAGTTTATGTTCAAGATAGACTGTGGGGAAATACATGCGGTGATACAGTGTTTTGTGAGTGGATTATCATTGATACTAAGACACAACAACCTTCCTGTGTACAGTCGTGCCATAGCTGGCCAGGCTTGGACACCTGCACTCATCTCCTTGCTGTGCAACAATACCATCGCCCAATCAGAAGCCAACCTGCAGGTCACATGACCTGGCTATTAACAGGGATTAGGCCCATGTTCTTGCTGGGACCAGCATGGTGCCTGAGTGGCAAAAGAGATGATCCGAGCTAAACCGTAACCTCACCACAAGTCTCTGTTTGATCCGCCACAGATAAAAGAACTGCTTGCTTCCAGCGATGAGGAGGAAGAGGAGAAGCCAGCAAAGGTAGAAAAATCCTACGTCCCCAAAATCACAGGTAAGACACACAGAAAATAAGCAAAGGGTTGGAATGATATCAATTCAGTTAGAGATCAGGGTTAAGAGGAGGCTAAAGGCTTGTGTTTTAATCTGTGAAATCCTCAGGTAGTGTGAAGGGGAAGTTTGCAGAAATGGAAAAACAAAGACAAGAGGAAGAAAGAAAGAGGATGGAAGGAGAGAGGAAGAAAAGGGAGGCCCAGGACCATATGGAAAAAGCCAAAATTAAGAAAGAGTTGGCCAAGAAAGCAGCTGAGGTAAGTAAAGCTGTGGTGGATGCCTTGCACAATGTCTCACTGAGAAATGGGACAGCTCGTCTAGATGCTTTAGTGCTGCCTTTCTGATAAGAATGGCGCACTTGTGTCTGTAATGATTCAGGTAATCCTCAGCTGCCACTCGGATAAGTTATTTTAAGTGGTATAATAGATGCAAGCAGTTGGCAGAAGCTGGATATAGGTCTGTAGCCAACAGAATGTTGACATCGCCAGCATGTGAACTCATGGTAAAGGGGTCTCATATATTTATTTTGCTCTGCAAGATTTGTTGTAGTTTGTAAAGTTATGAATTATAAATCTGCAGAATATGTCCAATACAAAGCACAGAACTGTACAAAAACAACATGAAATACGAGGCCTTTCATACTTTTTTATAGACTGTGTAGTTCTTGGGAATAGTTATGTAAGTAGTCTTTAGCCAGAAGGGCAATTACAGGCAATTACCTGCTACTTCTTTGCTGATGCTTCTCTTGTACAGGAAGTCAGTCAAACTTATAATCAAGCTCTATATGTTAAAAATGCTTTACAGAAAAATCTTTTGATCCACACTCTCTTTTCAGAAGGCAATGTCGTTTTAACTTTGTCTTTCTCATAAAAACTAAGCTCAAGTCTTCAACTACTACTGGCTGAAGCATGTCATATCTGGGGTTTTAGGAAAATTTGAAGGAAATGCCTTTAATTATTATAAACTAAAATATTCAGACTGATTTCACTGTAGGCATTTTTTATCAGTAGTTGTGCTCCTTGTCGCATGGACGGAGCTTGAGGAAAACAAAACAATAAAGCTGTATATCTGGGGCTATAATTGTATTATTATTTCCTTCAACCATCCTTGAATAGTTATTTAATAATGCAAATTAAAAAGACTATTAGAAAGTGTTTATTTGTGAGATAAGTCAGCTCTCCACTCGCTCTCTTTAAATTAGAAAGAATAATTTTTTTGAGAAATTAGCTTAAAACAGATTCTTAAGAACAATTAAACAAGTGTGGGATTAATCTATGAACAATTGACCTCCGCGCTTCTACAATCCTAACTGCAACCATGCTAGTGCTGTGAGAAAAATGCTGAATGTCAGGGGACATTATTTTCTGACAAACCTTCTTCTAAAGCGTGACTTCAGACAAAATATCTTCAGTGATGTACATTAAGCTTATTATGTTTAATAACTCTATAGCTACTATTACTTGTAGCAGGTCATCCCCTATTTAAGGCTTATTACTATTAGTTTAGTATTAAATTTGGAGTTTAACTGGAATAATCTCTCATGTCTTTGGTGATACTTGCTCTTGTTCTAGAAACAACTGGAACAGCATGCGTTCAGTGCTGCCAGGTGTAGACAGCATATGACTGGCAACTGTTTCCCACACCTCACAGTGACTAAATTAGCTGCAGACCTCCTTACTGTGACTGATTTAGACTCTGCTATCTCAGCCTGACAACCATACTCTGACCCACCGCAAATGGTAATATTGGGCCAATTGAGTTCCCCCCATCTACACTCACACACACACACACACACACACACACACACACACACACACACACACACACACACACACACACACAGGCTGTTATTCCCAGTGTGTGTTAAGGGGGAAGGCATCAAGATTGACCCAGATTTGTTTTTACCATACACCACAAACAATTACAGTAATGTGTCACAAAAACAGCTTAGCTCAAAATGTTATTAATTTGCATTACTGTAATAAGCATGTCGCCAAAGAAAAAAACATTTCTGTACATTTTCTCAAAAAAACTTTTGGCCACTGCTGTGACAAGTTACTAAATGACACCATCTGCAAAGTTGTCCTTTATGTAGAACTGCTAACAACTCTGAAACATGAGAAAGGTTCAACCACACACTGTTTGGCTGGTAAATCTGTATCTGTCAGGTTGCTATTACTTTCAATGGTAGCAAGAGTATCCACAGTCTGCAGGCAGGTAGAAGGACAGTTTATTCTGTAAACAAGGCTCCGGTAAAAGCAGAATGCTTCTTTAACTTCTTCAGTGAAGTCAAAGGGAAAATGTAAAGGCTCTGAAATGCACTCACAGTATAAAAGTAAAAACCAGCCAGAGCTCTGAAGGACATGTCTAATATTACTGTAAAGAAAAGCTCTGACAAAAGACAGGGATACTAAGGTAGAAAATAAAGTATTTGTAATTCCCGTCTTTGATTAGCTCCATCTTTTAGAAATATGAAATGAAGAAAAAAGGTAAAAGGTTTCTTTCTGAAATTGAGATAGTAAAATGACAAAGAAAGATGAAGAAACACAGACAAATCTTTGATCTCAACTACTGTATAGATATATGTATATATATATGTATATATATTTTCTAACACTTTAAATTAATAAATATTCTCTGTAACTTTGAGTCCCTGAGAGTCTGACATTATAGATTATATTTTAGGAAGGAGATGACACCATCCTGGTACGAGTGGTTCCAGCAAAGTCATCACGACCTCCGGGCAGAATCAGGATGAACTTTGAAGACATGGAGAAGAACAGAGAGGAGGGACTGAAGAAGAAGGCAGAGGAGGAGAAGAAGAGACGATACGATGAAAACAGACGCTCCTTCAGGGATGCCAAGAGAAGCTCGGTTGTTGAACAGGTACTACTAAACTTTTCATATCTGTTAGCACTCATGATAAATCAAATGTTGTTTTATGCTTTCTTCAGCTATTATTGCTCACTTACAAGTTAAACAATTTCCTCTGCATTCTCACACTCACTTCATATTTAGGATGAAGAGGAGAGGCCGACAGAGAAGATGCAGGTGACTCCTGGCAAGCTGAAGCTGACATTTGAAGAGCTGGAGAAGGAAAGGCAGGAGCATAGAAAGAGGCAGGCTGAGGAGGAAGCCAAACGCCGTCTGTTTGATGAGAAGAAAGCTTTTGAGGAGGCCAGGCTGGGAATGGTAAGCCAAAGACCAAAGAATCCTTTGTATCTGGAGACTGACAGCAATATCAAGATTTAGTTTCTGTTGTAAATGTCTTCGACTTAAGAGGAGGAATTGATTATTTTAACTGAGTACTGTGTAGCAGCAATATAGTCTTAGGATTTGACTTAAAGCTATTCAACTCCATACTGTGCAGCTAAAATGTAATCACTGCTGTTAATATGTTTGCTTTCCCTAAGGGAGAAGATGAGGACATTAAGGAACCTCAAGAAGACAAGGAGGAGTTTCGACCTGGAAGACTGAGGTTGAGCTTTGAAGAGCTAGAACGGCAAAGGGTAGAAGAAGTACGCAAGAAAGCAGAGGAGGAGACCAAGAGACGAATGGAGGAGGAGAGACGAGCTTTTGCGGAGGCCAGGAAGAGCATGGTTAATATTCTGCCTATACAAAATTCAATTTATCCAACTAATATATCGTAGATCTTATGCGTCCTTTGAATTATATTCAGACATGTAGAAAATAAGCTTTCATGTGGGAAATTAAATCAGAAGATTGATAGAACTATTAGATATTTACATAAAGGAAAAGCTTCAGCTAGCAGCTGGTTAGCTTCATTTAGCTAAAGACAAATAAGAAAAGGAAACTGCTTGCCTGACTCAGTCTAAATGTAACAAACTCCACGTACATGGTCATTTGAACTTCACATTTTGATAAACAACAAGTTTTAAAAAAATTATATACAAACACCAGTGTGTAAAAATGACACTTAAAACAATTTTAGAAGAGTTATTTATGTGCCAGAAGTTTTATTGGAAGGAAGTAGCTGCTTTCTGGTGGCTACTAGGAAAAATCAAATAGTTATTTTTACATGATATGGTTTTAATAAGTGAACTTTAAGGGTTGTTCTTTTCACCACTCAATCTGGCAAACTGTTCCCTACATTTTTTTCAAGTATTTGTGCTAAACTAAACTAAGCTAAGCTAATCTTTTTTTGCTCCTAGTCAGAAAGTTAAACTGCATCCTTCCAAGACTATCAAAATATTTCTTTAAAAATGTTTTTAGCTGAAGTGGAGGTCCCTGGCATATACTTACTTAATACTTAAGAAAAAATTAAGCGTCACTTGAAATGTTTGCTTACCATGCTGTGTTGTTTCTCAGCTTGTAGATGAGGATGATGAGGTGCTGATGGCCTTACTCAACCTGGAGGGAAGTGAACCCGGGAAGATATGTGCCAGTTTTGAGGATTTGGAACGCCAGAGAAGAGAGGAGGAGCAGAAAAAGGCTGAGGAAGAGGCAAAGAGGAGACTGGAAGAGGAGAAGAGGCTATTTGCAGAGGCCCGCAAGAGCATGGTAAGTCACAGTGATAAAGTGACCGGAAGGTTTTCTCTGCTTTTTTTTAGCAGATCATTTATGGGTCAGATTATGCTCTTTTTTGGCCTTTGACATAATTACTGCTTTGTAGCTGCTCAGCTTTGGCTCTAAAAGAATACAGAAACCAGCTTTTTAACAAAATGTCCACATAAAAACAGCAGTGCATGCCATGTATATTTTAACATTTAGAAAACCTAAAGGTTTATAAGTACATTTTAGTCATAACAGTGTAGGCTGAACTAACAAATAGTTGAACATTTCACACTGATCCAGTCTTAATGTTCTCAATCTGGATTCTAATTTCACGAGGACTAATACATTTTGTTCATGTACAATGTATTACTCTGATGGGCTCCATTGGTACACATGCATTGCTGTTCCCCTGTCCAAATTATTTCTTTAAGAGCCCTGGTCTGGATCAGGAAAAGTCTGCATATGGAGATGAAACAGTAAGACATTTCACTTTCAAAAGTCTATTTATCACAGAAAAATAAAAGGAAACAGTATCCTATAATGAATTGATTCTCTTTAAGTACAAAGGCACCACAGACGATGATGTATGTATGTTTTCTTTCCTTGCATGTTGTCTTTATTTGCAATAAACAATAAGAATGGCTCTTGCTTAGATTTTAGTGGTTTTAAGACATTTTTAATGCCAGGTAAGTGGTAGGTCTTCATTTCTTTCCTGTATTACAAACTGAAGCTAGCAATGACTTAGAAGGAAAAAACTGAATAGACACGGTAAAGAGCTTTCTGCATTTATGTTTACTTTTGTGCATAGGTACTAGATGAGGAAGCAGGCATGGTAAAGAGCCCATCTCAAGAAGCATTGCACCCCCGAAAACTGGAGATCAACTTTGAAGAGTTACTGAAAGAGAAGGAGGACGCTGAGAGAAAGCGCAAGGCAGAGGAACGTAAAATGAAAAGGGAGCAGGAGAAGCAGGAATTTGAACAACTGAGACAAGAGATGGGCGAGGTTAGTCCACAACAGATGTAATGCTCATGTGCGTAACTTTCTCTACCATAAGAATGCAGAACTTGCATAACAATCATAACTTTCTTTCTTTCACAGGATGAAGTGAATGAAAGCTCAGATGTTATTAACAAAGAGTATGAAGAGCTGACCAAGCTCAAGAGAACTGGCTCCATCCAGGCCAAGAACCTCAAGTCCAAATTTGAGAAGATCAAGCAGCTGACTGAAGAGGAAATACAGAAAAAGATTGAGATGGAGAGAGCACGACGGAAGGCAGTGGATGACGAAATCAAAGAGAGAGAATCTGAGCGGTTCCAGGAGGTAAGACAAGTAATCAAGATTCAAGATGACAAAAGCAAAACTTGCGAGTTTTATTCTTTAAAGAATGACCTGAAAGGTTGTATTTCCTTTTTCTTATTTGTAAGAAGGGATATGTTAATGTCAATGTGATTTTCAGGACAATGAGGAACAGGAAACGACAGCAATGAGGGCTGAGGAGACACCCTTCAAACAGAAGGTGGACATGAAAGCCCGATTTCAACAAATGGCCAAAGCAAGAGAAGATGAGGAGAGGAGGAGAATAGAGGAGCAGAAGCTGCAGAGGATGCAGTTTGAGCAGCAGGAGATCGATGCTGCCCTTCAAAAAGTAAATGTTCGATGTTCACAATCAATGCAAGCATCATTAGTTCTCATGCATGTGAGCATAACAGCTTTGGTCTATGTTGCATTAAAGCTTTTTAATACATATTTTATTCATGTCCTCTGTTTGCAGAAGAAAGATGATGATGTGGAGGACGAGGGTAGCATTATCAATGGCTCTGCGGCCTATGAAGATGAGGAGGATCACGCCCGGTCGGGGGCTCCATGGTTTAAAAAGCCCCTTAAAAATCAATCGGTGGTGGACTCGGAGCCAGTGCGATTCACTGTTAAGATCACTGGGGAGCCCAAGCCAGAGGTGACCTGGTGGTTTGAGGGAGAGATGCTCCAGGACTGTGAGGACTATCAGTATATAGAGAGAGGAGAGACGTACTGCCTCTACCTGCCAGAGACCTTCCCAGAGGATGAGGGAGAGTATATGTGCAAAGCTGTGAACAGCAGAGGCACAGCAGCAAGTACCTGCATCCTTACAGTAGAAAGTAAGACAACCTTGGTGTGATTGCATGCCTGCATGATACCTCCAATCTGGATTACAACCTCTGAACCTGTGAAGTGGATTGCATGCTCCTCTTCCTCGTGAAGATGCAGCTGTGGGTAACTCTTCTTCTTCTGTTTCTCTCTTGCAGCTTATGACTACTGATGCCCTTCCATGTTCTGGAAACTTTCCCTGTTGTCTCTCACTCCTTTTGTAAAACCTTGTCCCTCATGGTATGGTCAAACAGCGGAGGGAAGAAATAGCAGTTTGTCTGGCATTCCTAAGGGAGGGTTACACAACAAAAACAAAAGATTTTTTTTTTTTTTTTTTACATTTTGCTCAATTGTAAAGCTGTACTCCCTGTTAGAGTAGGGTTATACCTGTGCCAAAAGCAGATATGATTCTGTTCTTGTTCAAAATGATATTCACTCTGAGGCCCTAACAGTAAGATAAGTTAAGTTTCACAGTACTGTGTTGTAAATATCACACTCTATGGTCCATTCATAGAAACACTGTGCTTGAGGCACTGCAATGGAAGGCGTCAAATGTCCTTGTACTTTCAATGAATAAAAGTACAGGTGAATAATATAAACCTCTAAAGTAATTACTAGTGTTTAACCTATGCTGTACAAGGGCATGAATATGACTCACAATATAGCTAATTGTGCTCTCTGCCATATTAGTTAATGGTGTTGCAATAGTTGACTGGAATCATGTCAAAGGATAACATGGTTGTCATTATTTTATTAGAAATCAGCAGTGAGAGACAGAGACACAGAAACAGAAACATTTGATATCATGTTTACACTCTGATTTCCAATAAAACGATTTAGGTTCTTAATAACTGTTCTAACACTGCAGCTTCTGTTCTGAGAAAATTAACACTTGTATTTATTTTTTCATTTTCAACCCCCCCCTTTTTTGTTTAGACTTTAATCTAATACATTATATTATTATTACAGATGTCATGATTTGATTGTCCTGGACAGTAGGTCACTGTTTAATGGTTTGATAATGAAAAAGAAACATAGAGTAGCCTGAAAATATTATTAATGAAGATGTTTTAATAAAATGAACAAAAACAGGATGTGGTGTCATTGTTGGTACATTGAGGAATACCTGAATTACAAATACTGCTTTTTGTATTTTTTTATTTCTCTATTGAACATTTTACTCTCTGATGAACTGCTCCTTAAAGAGTCAAACTGAGTATAAGTGATAGATTGAATTACCACATCTACAGTAGAAAATCAACTGAGGAGATCTTTTCATTGTTATTTCTTTGTGTTTTTGGCCATGTCCAGTAAACTGACCTTATGACTGATCTCATTTAGTGCTTAAACGGATTAGGGCCAAATCAAAGAAAATCTGAGATTTGTCGTAATATTCCGACTTCAACGGTGTGACATGAATACTCTATACACAGTTCAATCAGGAGAGACTTAATTGAGAATGAACAATTATTTATTTAACAATAAATGTGCAACTATTTAGATTTGAATGTGCAAAGTCTTTGGGGGATTAGACTCCATCGTGACGACTTCATGTACTCGGAAGGGTAATGAGGCCGACAGCAGGATAGGATACCCCCTTACGGAGTCTAGACACTGGTGGTGGTGAAGAGGAATAGAGGCCATGATGAGCCTGAATCTGGACTCTGCTGAGCTGGAATGGAGGTGACTGGGGCGGTGGTGGGTTGCAGTGGTTGCCCTGAAATGACAGAATGACTGCGGAAGAGAGAGAACTGATATAGCATTTTGCCGCAGCAGGATGATTGGTTGAGAGAGGTTGTGCCCGAATCTGGTTGGTTAATTACTTAAAGAATAAATGCCCATTATCAGCTGGTCACCAGAGCAGGTAGACAGAGGAAGTAGTTTAGGTTGAAGTGGAAGGATGAATGAATTTGTGAAAGAATATAACCAGTCTTCCTGTCTGAACTTACGCTGAGCTCCATACCATCAGTGACATGGATTAACAAGAAATAACTCATGTCCATGAGATAATAATGAGAGACCAAAGTTGTGGCCCTGAGACAATGTGGCCTGGGGGAATATGTAATGCAAAGTGGTTCCCACCTAGGAGGGCCGTCCAGGTATTAACGGCCATCCACGTATATTTTCCGTCCATATGATCTGCATTTAAGACCAATGAACTAGTGATCGATCTCAGAAAATAGGGCCTATTTTACTTTTAAATGGCATTAATTAAGATGTCAAGTTATGTATTGATGTATAGTGAGAGAGACGGATGTGATTCACTTTGTGCCCAAGCCCCTGCAGTGCTGAAAGTGCTGGAAATTTGGACACAATTCCCTGTGACAAAGAATCAAGACCAAAGAGGAAATGGAAAGAGGACTGCCCTAAAATAAAGAAAGAGATGGAAAGTATTAGAATGAGATCTAGGGGAAAACAAAAACATGAGGAAGTTACAGTACAAGAAAGGGGAACAATCCAGCCGAAAATGAAAACAATTCAGTTTCAAAGCATGCTGATTACTGTTTTTGTAAGGATGAGAGTATTCATAGCCTTCTTTGCTTTAGTTATTAAAGGAATTATGAAAGAATAGATCATAAAGAAGTCAGTAAAATAAAGGTGGCGAAACAGATGGGAAAACGAAAGAAAAGGGAGGTCTTATTTGGAAAGACAAAAAAGTTTTTTTTTTTTATTGCAATGGCAAAGATTCAGTCATTAAAACCAGGCTGAGACTGGGGCATTGTGTGCTCACTTTGTGCCATTTGTTAAATCTGGATAACTGGAATAAGATGAAGAAACGGTGGGAACATCTGCACATCACTGGTCTGTATAATACGACGGAGGATTAGGGCCACGTTAAAAAAAACAAAAAACAAATAAATTTCGAGATTAAAGTCGTAATTTTACGAGAATGGAATAAACTCGTAAATTAAGGAGTTCGAGACCAGCCTGCGCGAAAATGATGAAAGTAGAACTCTTACAAGTCTTTAAAGAATTAAAGAATAAAGTGGTTATTTTACTCTATATCAGAAGAGCTGCAGCATCCTGTTCTCAAATGACAAACATGCAGCATCTTGTCCTAAAGGTTTCACTAATAAGGAAATAGGCTGCTTCCTTGTGTTGTCGGTAAAAACAGTTCAAGAGAAGTTTTCACTTCAACTTGCAAGACCTTGTTTATCTGTAAAATGATGAACAGGACACAAACTGTCTCTGCACATGAGACACTTTAACAAGGCAGACCGATAACAGACACAAATAGTTGTGTTGGGGTTTTACTTATGCAGATATGAAACTACACATGCTTCTGGCACATCATCATCATCTTCACATTGTCATAAAATATCAGCACCCTGAAAAGATACTGAAAGAAACTGTGGCTTTTCCGAAGAAACAACCACACTGACATGGAGGAAGTTGTCTGCAGAGGAACATAGCCTACTTTCAGTTCTACTTAATCTACATCATTTTGCGCAGGCTGGTCTCGAACTCGTTAATTTACGAGATTATTCTCGTAAATTAACAAGTTTAATCTCGAAATTAAAAAAACAATTAAAAAACAATTAAAATGAACGTGGCCCTAATCCTCCGTCGTAGTACAAGAACATTTAAGAATATGATAAATAACTATGATAAATACTAACAATGGACAGTAGAGGGCAGCAATACGCCGGTGATGCGTTTTCTGCCTAAGCAAAGAAGGAGAAGAAGAAGAACACGCAACTACCGTACTAGAGAGGAGCTTCTATCATCGCCATGGGAACGCTGAACAACATCCCTTTCTTCAACACACCTGGACGGTCTCCGAACAACTAACTAAACTAGGGCACAGTTGTCTCTTGTTTGGTCACACGTCCTTGTTATGGTTCGCCAAACTGGGCTAACGTGAACTGAGCTACTTCTTGACGTAGAGAAGGCCACACGTCACCGTATTCATGGCCGTTTCAATTGAGGAGGTTTCTTCGTCGCTTGTGCGGGAATATCTGAATCGAAAGGTGAGTCGAAATGTGGTTAAATCACGGCTCCTGGACTCAGGGTGTGACAGGTATGTGTAAACAGTGCATGACACTGTGTTGTTGTGCAGGGACTCAAGCGGACCATTGCCTGTATGGACGAGGAGCATCCACGAACAGAGGCCAGCATCAACAACAGATCCCTCTTAAGGCAGATTCTCAACTTGGAGGGTCTCTATAGAAAGAACAAGGTAAACCTACATCAGGAGGTTGGTTGGTGAGAAGTGTTTAAAAAAAGTATGTAACCTAAGCAGATATCTCTGTCATTGCAGGTTCAGAGCTTCCCCTTGAAAACATTATTGGAGATAATTGTAAAGTATCACATCAATGGCCATAAGAATGACAAAAGGACCGGCAATGAAAGTGACCCCTTGCACTCTCCTCAATCTGTCTGTTTGATTGATGATTCTACGACAGCGACACCAGCAGGGATGACTGACTCAAAGTAAGGATGTGAAGCCATCATATCTAATCAAGGTGTTTCGTAAATGAAGTTTCTTGATGCATCATTTTGTGTAGGAATTTCTTACTTCTTACTTCTTTCTTACTTAATTTGATCAAGACTTATCTCCCTCACAGGTCTGATCAAAAAGATATATATCCATCCTCTTTGTCCGAGACAGATGTACTGTCAAGTCCTTCTCCAACGGGTTTCCAGGCTTACGAGTCAGATGACAAACAAATCCAGCCACTGTTGTCCTCCGCCCAGGACAATGAGGGCATGATGAAAAGAGAGCCAGAAAAAAGGACTTCCACTGCCGAGAGCACCCAGAGGAGCAGAAATAATCGAATCAGACGTGGTATGATGGCTGGACCAGTAGCTAGCACATCACAGGTGCTACATTTTTGATGTACTTCTTGGATAGAAGAATTGAATTATATGACTCGTGGTAATCATCCCTGTTCAAACACTGTTGTTTTCTTTTAAGGAATTAAACAACAAAAGGAAGAATCGAGGGCAAGAAGTGCCGAAGCTGATCCTGAGAAAAGGAGAAGAAAGCGATCATCTTAGAAATCGAGCTGCTGGGAAAGGCTTATATAAAAAAGGCTTAGAGGGGGGCCTCTCTGAAATCAGCCCAGCTGACTCTGTATTCGGGCAACAAGAGTTTCCAAGTATGCCAGAGAGTTTGCAGAGGGAACACAGCTTTGAAAAATTGGGGGAAGAAATACAGATGGCTAGAAGGTAAATCACTTTAAGATGCTTGCAGAAAATGTCTCTAAAATGTATCACCGCTGAAGTGATCTCCTACCAAGCTATGTTTAACACATGTCTCTCTTAGAGTCAAGTCTCTACCCAGGACAACCGTGGCTAATTTGGATGTGCCTGAGATGGTTTTAGGTAAGTGCTGTGCAAAAAGAAAAGAGGTAAACTATTGGTGTTTTTTATTTGTTGTCTTGTGTTTGTAAAGCTGATGGTTTGTGTATATCATTCCAGATGACGTTGATGATGATGACAATACACAAGAGCTCTCCAAAGTGTCCTTTCAAAGAGCCATCACAGAGCACAGCTCCTCCTCCTGCCCCATGGATCAGCACACTGCAATGGTTTGTAGTTCATGTGGTTGTTACTTGAGAAATGCGGGGGAGAGTTCCTCTGGTTGCTTTAATGTTACCCCCCTTTTTTCCTTCTCTTTTTTTTTCTTCTGCTTTTCCCCCCCAGGAATTAAAAGTGGTTCTTCTTGGATCCAGCCGAAATTGTTTCAATGTTGAGTGGAGGAATCAGGGTTTCACATTCTCAGAAACGCATGACCTGAGATATGGAATTGTGCAGAAAAAGGTTGTCTTAACTGTGTCATCCTGCTGAAATTCATGAAGCCAGTGGAATGGATGTCACATGCCTTAGTAATTTGTACGATTATTTAATCTGTGTATTTATTTTCTAGGGTGGCCCATGTGGTGTTCTGGCATCTGTCCAAGCTTTTGTTTTAAAGAAACTGCTATTTGAAAACATCAAACGCAGTGATGCAGATCTTCAGTAGGTTATCAACATCTGTTTACCCACAAGTTGCTTTTTACAGGCATTAATTCACATAAAGGCTTGCTGTATATGAACTGTATTATTATTCTGGCTGACCTGCTTTTCTCTCAAATGCCACTTTGTTCTCAGGAAGTTAAGACCGTCCAACACTACCAGAAGAAAGTGTCTCGTTTCAGCTGTGGCCGAAATCCTGTGGAGGGCCGGTGAGGAAAAACAAGCCAAACTTGCGATGTAATTCAAACCTTTCTCCACTTAATCATCTACATACAAGTATCAGCATGTCTGTTAAATTTGCTGTTTGGGTGGTGCATTGATTTTAACAACTGCAATTTTTTTTATTTCATGTTTTAAAATAGAAATTCTGGAAGAAACCATTTTACTCCATGTGGACAATACAAATCTGAAGGGGTGCTTGAGAAGGTATACAATTCAGTTCAATTCCAAAAACTTTATTTGTCCCCGGGGGGGCAATTCAAACATAACATATTCAAACATATTCAAACATACATAACAACTGTGCACACACCTGCTGAAAGTTTAGTGATAAAGCACAAATCCACTTAATGCAATACAGTTGTATTAAGCTACATATGGATTGGGAGATTCTTTTAAATATTTTCAGTATTTTAGGTAGCCATTTTTGATGTGTTCATTTTCTATTATACCATATCTTAATTGTTATTGCAGGAGATATGTATCCATATCTGCAAAGCATCTTTGTTATAGTTAAAGAATAATATAAATAGGGGAATAAATCAGGTATAGCATTGTGGATACCATCAGATCAGAAATGTACTCTACTAAAAACTTTTAGTCTTGTTACTATGTGTGCTTTGATACTTGTGTGTGTGTGTGTGTGTGTACATCTTTTCTTTTAGATAACCTGTTTCACGGTCGATAACTCTAAGGACCTGCAGTTGCTCCTGGAGCAGCATATCGAGCAGGTAAGAATCTGGATCGCACGTCCTCAGCCTTAGGTTGCCTGTCAGATGGAAACACTTTAGTAAACCTTTTTACTCTAATCTGTGTTTTCTACAGTTTGAGACTGGGCAGTTAGGATGCCTGCTGCTGACCATTTCTGCTGTTCTAACTCGATCTATTGAAAAGTATGTGCTGCCTCTTTGAATTCTGTAACTAAGCAAACATTCAATATAGTGACCAGTGACCACTGTAAGCTAAACGATAGAACACTTCCTCCTCTTTGTTATTTCATCAGAGTAACGGAGGATATGGACGTGCCCACCACTACACTCATCGGGGCCCATGGCTACTGCACACAGGTTTGATATGACAGAGGAGACTGGGGAATAACATGGTTCAGAGCACTTTGTCTTATTATGTGTTTCTGGCCAGTATCATAACTCAGGAGAAATAATCAAGGTAGAGAAACTGGCCTGGATAGCATTGGTTAAGTCCACTTGTGTTCAAGTCAGTGTTTGAGGTAGTGTTTATGAAGGGCTGCCACTAAGCCAGTGTCAGCTCTATAAGTGAACACTCACCTTTCCAATCAACAACAAAAAATATTAGTCCAAGAAAAAGTAAGCTTAAGATTTATTCCATCTTGAAGGCAAGAACATCTCAACAGTACTTGCTGTCACTGTTGTAAGCATTTCTGCATTCATTCTGGATACTAAGATTTCTCGTTTTGTATTTGTGGTCCCCAGGAGCTGGTCAACCTGTTGCTCTGCGGCAGAGCCGTTTCTAATGTCTTTGACAATGACATGGAGTTGGACTCTGGTAACGGCAACATGACTCTACTCAAGGGGATCAAAGACCACTGTGATGTCGGCCTGCTGTCCTTGTTTGAACATTATAACATCTTAAAGGTGAGTGTCAATGCGCGCGCACTGTCTGGTCTGTGCTGCTGATCGATCAGATGATGGTCATAAACAAGTGCAAACAAAATACCTCAGTGAGTATTTTTCACTGTAATTAATAGAAAGATGTCGTTCTTTAATGCTGTTAGCCAAATACATTCTGAGCAGGTTTCTTTAAAGTAGTTCACAAAGGAGGAGTGAAATAAATGGGGAGTAACAGGCTCTTGCTGTAGTCAAAGAGTACACCCATACCATTATTTTAAAGGTTCAGTTAATGGTAGGAGGGAATTCAGCTACATCTCAGATGTTACATTTGGTAGTCAAAAGTCAAGGTCACTGTGACTTCACAAAATAGCCCCCCCCCCCATGAGTTAGGATGTAGTACACTTATTTGCAGATGTCCCACAAAAGTATTTACTTGAAAAAATTATAAGATGGTGACATTTTTTACCAATACGGTCGACTTCACTGTGACATGATAACGCTCTGGGGAAACACCATTATTCATCATCATATCTCGTGAAGAAAGGGGGATATTGTGTCTAGATTTTATCCTCATCTGTGATTCTCAGCTTGAAACAGTGGTGATTATTTCAGACGCAGGTTTGAAAATTGGCGTGAAGCATCCATACTCATTTATTTTGCTTACTTATCTTACTCTGTAATTTAAATTATCATATTTCTGTTTTCAATTCATATTGAAAAGCAGCAAGGAGCTACACTGTATCACAACAAAGGAGGTTCATCAATGGAACGGCTGTAGTGAAGAAACGGACGCATGTAAATCATTAGGACATTTGAACTGTCCTATTGATATACATGTTTTGGTAAATCTCCTTTGCACTGTTGTGTTGTAACAACCTGGCTCAAGGATTTCCTTCAGGTTTATTATGTTTAAAGCAGTATCTGCCGTCATTACTCAATTGTGTTCTTTAAAATCATCTCCATCAGCAAAGCGTGTGACCTCAAACTAAGACTTTATTTCTCTTTTGGTTTCTCTTAATGAACTTACAGACTAATTGCCGTGCAGCAGAGCAAGAAAAACAAAACTTGATAAAGTTGTGTCAGACTGATCCGATTTTATTCATATCTCCCTAAATCTAAACGGCGCCCCAAGGGGCTTCACAATCTGATGAAAATGACGTCATCGATTTGTTCTTGAGAGTGAGAGAGATAGATTCTGTTTTTTTTTTTTATATATTATTTTTTGTTATTCTTCTGTTGTACTTCATTTTGAGTTTTATGTTAAATTCTGCTTTGGCAATGTAGACGTATATTCCCCATAACCAATTATGCTCATTTGAATTGAGAGAGCTGCAGCTGTTGACTAACATTTGCTCAGTTGGTGCGTTAAATTCTCAGTTTGAACATTTTATTGAACTGTTTCCTCAATCATCTCTCCAAAAAATGTTGACTTCAAAGTGTTTTGGACACATTTGGACAACTTTTTCTACAAGTTAGGGTAGAGAGACAGTAACTCAGTCAAACAAAAAGCCATAAACAAAAAATAAGGATGGAATAGCTTGGAGATGAGGGGGATGAGGGAGGGGTACCCTCAATGCAAAGATTTTTTCCAGGCTTCTTTTTTATTCCTATTGTTTCCGCTTCTACTTCAGTGTATATTTTAAATCAGTGTGAGAGAGAGACAGCATCAAGCTTGCCTGGTTCCTCTATGTACTATGAATCCTTTAGACAGTTTATCTTTATTTTTTTTGCTTTGGAAATCAAATTACTGTAATTTACTTGAATCCGTAATCTAAATGTCTTGCCTTATCGTATCAAATGTCAAAAACAGGAGCTCCACATTTTGCTTTTAAGCATATAAACCATTACATTTATTGTTTCGTCTAATGGTGTCTTTCTGGAAAAAAAACACACAGACCTGCGTCGATTGTATCCGTCATAACAACAACTTTGAATGTATTGGTTAACACTGCTGCTAATGCAGAACCACATTGGCCTGTATGAGTAACACTTCTGACGTCCTTTCCTTCTTTATTATTGTGTCGTCCTAGGTCATCGTCGTGTCTGGTCAAGGTTTCCTATTTCTAATGCTTTTTAGGATAATAAATTGTACATTTGTCATTTCCTGGAGGCTTTCTCTGCTTTTTGACTCTTTTCCAAACAGTTTGACGTAAACATTTTTTTGGCATGATTTTAAATTAGATTGACAATTGCTCTGATGTTGTTTTAACCAATAGTGCAGGTTTTGCAATTTTGATTTGTTTTATAGCAGTAAGAACTCAAACTGTTAGAACTTACTGTTTCAATTAGTTACATGTATTTCCCTCAGATCTTGGTAAATTGTTTTCCATAAACAATGTCTACTAAGTCAATCTCTACATGCCCCCCCCCCATATGGAGCCTAGATTCTAGCTCTTGGTTCAGTAGATGTGCATGTTGTGCTCAGAAAAAAAAAAATCTGATCACAGTAGAATCAGGTTTTAAACTCATTAGTTCTCATTGTCATCCCTAACAAGTTTACTTTCTGACATTTTCCCTTTTTTTAAATTAAATCTTATACATTTTCTGAACATTTGGGGTTCTGATGATAAAGGTGTACACTGTCTCCGCCCATTGTTCATGTGTTGCAGGGTCATATTATTCAGTGATCCCATTTTTATTCAGATGTAATAAAAAAAAAAGGTGCAAGATCAAATGAACTTGTGCTTAGCTTAGCTTAGCTGCATCCTATTGGTCCCTGAAGTAGTGTGTCGAGAAACAGGGTGGTGTCAAGTACACCTCAGTCACCTACTGTTCTTTAAAAAGACATTCCTTTTTAAAACCCATTAACGCAATTTTTAAAGAAGATTCTGATGTTTACCAAAGTTTTTTTTTTTAAAGATATATGTTTTGGCTTTTTATGCCTTTATTTAGAGGTAGGACAGTGAATAGAGTTGGAAATCAGGGAGAGACAGAGAGTGGTAGAATGACATGCGGGAGAGGAGCCACAGATAGATTAAACTCGAGGCCGCCTGCTTGGAGGACTTTAACCTCTGTACATGGGACGTGTGGACTTACCACTAGGCTACCAGCACCCCCCCCCCCCCCCACCAACGTTTTTTTATCTGTCATTTGTTCTCGGCTTAGAATAAAATCTGAGAACACTCTAAACTATCCAATAAAGGTAAAAGACACCAAAAATATCATCTTAAAAAAAATGTGTTAAACGCATTTCAACACTTGATAAATCAAATAATGCTGATGGAGGCTGCTCTCGGTTACGCTGAAGGGGTTGTGTTTGCAACTTCTTTACTTCTTTAACCCTCTGTGTTCTACTTCTGTCTAAGGTGGGAGCTTACCTCAAGACTCCCCTTTACCCCATCTGGGTGGTGTGCAGTGAAAGTCACTTCAGTGTGCTGTTTGGCCTCCAGAGGGAGCTGTTGACCTACCAGGACAAAGGCCTGGAGTTTGACCTCTACTATTATGATGGCCTGGCCAATCAACACGAGGAGATCCGCCTTACTGTTTGTATGTAGCATCACGTATCCCTCTTTCTCAGTAAACACATCCATTTTTTTATGATTTGATCATTACAGATCAACCCTTCATTACAGTCAAAGACCAATTAGAAAAATCTACATTATGTTGTCATTTCTGTCATTATGATGCGATCTGTATTCATAGTGATGAGTATGATCTGTGTCCCGTCATGTGGATTTATGGTTTGAGTTTAGACATTTTTATTTTTCCGTTAAGCTTAATCTTTATGTGTTAATCATCTGTTTGTGTTTTTAGCTGTCGGTAATTGGGTTCCAAGCTCTCAAACTGTCGACACTGACCTCATTCCTCCAATGGAGCTCTGTATTCGAACAAGGTACGGATGTTTTTGCATTTCAACTGTGCAGACATACAGTACATGCACATGCACCATTATGTCTGCAGAGATACTAACAAGAAACAAAAATGTGGGCTTCAAAATTAAAAGTTGCATATTAAAAGACAGCTTATTAGGGTTGTTAGAAACCATGAGGTATGTACCTGGCTGAGTTGTTTTAAACTTTCTTTTATTTATTTATTTCAGGTGGAAAGATGCATTTGTGAATTGGAATGACACGGAACCGATTCTCTGACCTCTCACATGGCTTAATGGAAAGGAGCAACGATTGACAAGAATCATTTTATGTGCATCATTTGGTGCAAGATGCATTTACAACCACAGTGGCCTTTTATCCATATTTTACTCTAAATTATTTTAATTTCTCTTCTCATTAGAAATGAATATAATATTAAACTTTAAACATGTCTTAGCTAAGTGTTACCTTCACATCATGTCTTGAGTATTTTATTATTGAAGTGTGCCCCCCCTCCAATGAGTGTATATGTTGTATTGTTCTCTACTTTGTTTTATCACCTTAATTATAGTTCTGATGTATGAACGGAGATTTGATTAATCAAATGCATCATGGTCTATGCATCAGAGTGAATATTGCTTATCACCATGATGAATTTGCAATTTTTGAAAGCCATGTACAGTAGAGCAGTCTGTGACTTTAACTCAAAGTAAAGTATGCAGCTTTAAAAAAGCAATTTCTCATGAATCTGGTATTACAGATGAGGACGGCGTTGCAGTTTGTTTAAGGTGAAGAAGCTGCTCGTGTCAAAGCAAATCAGTTATCTGTCCATTGAAGTCTTACCTTTTAAACTCATATACATTAGAATATGTAATTCATTATTATTATCAAAGCTAATGCTGAATTAAATCTGAAGTATGTCACATGTCTGGTTAGGGGCAAAAAGTGATCGAGCTGACAGATGCCTTGCAGTAAATCAATGCGTTTGGTATTTGACATGGCGTCAGAGAACACACAGTGTGGGACATGCAGAGGGGGTGGCAAGGAGACCTCTGCCAACACCTCGAGCACATGGGATCAAAGACACACAGCTGGCACAGAGACAGAGCTGCAGCAACTCATTTCCCAGTAAACTTGTCGTATTCAACATCAACCCGAGTCCATTTAAAATCCTGGAAGTGCAACATGAGGGTAAACACATATTCAAACCTCTTGTACCGTAATACACAATGGAACAGAAGACATGCTTTGTTATTAAATCTGTCAAAGTCAGTCATCTCGTGTATTTGCATTTTGGTGCCTTGGTAGTGCCAAAAAGGAGCTCTTGATGATGATGAGAATGATTTCATCTTACAACCGTCGAAATCCTAATCAGGGCTATGTTATCTGAATGTATATTATTGGTGACTCATGTAGGGATTTACGTATTCCACCAAAGACATAGGAAGAGCCATGAATTAATCATGAGACATGGAGTGAATCAATGAGCCATCTACAACCATTTTCAAGACTACTGCAGTCACTATAAATAAGGTGGTTTGCTTGCACGAGGCCTTGGGGTCTAAGAAATTGGATTAAAGTGTTCACTTTTGCAACAAATTTTTTGCAGCCGATGGGGGGGAGTTTGATATACGTCATAGGAGCCATGTTTAGGTTTTATAGGTTATATGCTATTCATGATTTTCCCTGAATAGTTGGGGCTTGGATCATTTTGGTCAGTGCCAAAGGCTAATCAAATAAAAATGATTTTATTCGATCAAAGACAGGAAATGGGGCACACTAATTGGTGCGCTGATATCAACTCAGAATTTGGATTTTCTAAAAATGTCTTAAGTTTGTAGCTAGACTGGTTTTACCGATGAGCCATATCATGGCTGATCTTGAAGGAAAGTGGAAGAAAAAAGCCAGTATGTTTTTCATGACAGTGCATTGGAGGTGTCTAACAAACATTGGGGTGTTTCATTTCTCTGCTGCGGGGTGCTTGCCTGACAGGAAGGACTTGGCCCGGCTTTGGTCTCTATTTACTATTTATCGCAGTAGCATTTCTCAGAGGTATCGGAGGAGGGATTTGGTGCTTGTGTGTAATTGTGTTAGAGCCCTCCCACATTCTGTCCCTAGTGTATCTTCTGTCTCCTCTCCTAATCTGTGCTGTTTGTCTCCAGATAAGTGATATCCACCTCAGATGAGGATCCGGTGTTCCTGCCCTGCCCACCCGGAGGGTAAGGAATCCCCAGTGCATCCGCACAAGGTGCAAGCTTTATTTTTAGCAGCCTAATCCTTTTATAGTTGGGGCAGAAAACATCACTCTTTTCCATTAATTGTCTGAAGTAATCATGATACAAAATCCCAGAGAGTAAAAGCTTGATTATGCAAATTTTTTGGTAGCATTATTTTCTTTTTGGACTCATGTTTGTGAGGAAGCTGTGGTTTATGAAAGAAAGGCGAGGATCAATTTTATGGCCATTCAGAATATTTCATTTGGAAAAATGGTGATTCTCACAAGATCACAGTCACGCTCCTGTGATTTTCTTTCAGTGCAGTTTTTATTCACAACCTTTTTAACTGCCACATTTCTGTGTATGACTTTTTAATGATCCCACAACAAGCCTAACTTTGTTGACTAATGCATGATCCAATGTGACAAACTGTTCCTGATGAGTCTATAGAGAGACATGCTGGCGTGAGAACTGAGCTGTTGTAATCTTTAGCTCAGAGTTTGTTTTCTTCAGAACCTTGTCTATCAGCATCCCTATGTATGCCTGGCTCAATATTTATTTGACTACTGGAATAAAAACAGCAGACAATCACTGTAACTCCTCCCCAGGCGCATATCTCAGTACAAGATGATACAACATGACAGGAAGGAGAACATTGGATCCTGTTTGTTTTGTTAGGAATTTACAGCACCGTGTTACTGTAAGGGTAGCTAATTCAAACCCCCAGCAGAAATCACAAAGATCGGGAAAAGTTTAATCTTGATGCTGCTCACATGCCTTTATCTCTGTGGAAGTTTCAGCTTTTCTTGTCTTAATTTCTTAATATTCCCATAGCAGTGTTTACTGTTTTCCATAAACTGAGCATTGAAGGCAAACAAGCAGGATCATATGTGAGAAAATAAACACTTTTTTATTTGGCGCTAAAAGAAGTCAAGTTTGACATCACACTATGTTCACAGTGTGTCAGATTTCTGCCAGTTTACCATAAGACTTGGCTGTAGCTCAAGGGCTGTAATACCAGGCACACTACTTTAATTGGATTATACTGGTCAAGAACAAGTTTGCCTCCTTAACTGCGCATGACATTTGTAAAAAAAAAAATTGTTACAGCAATTTGCAAAGCCTTCGTAAAGGCAAAACAACTTATTTCAAGGATACATAAAATGAGGATCATTCAGTTAAATTGAAATATAGCCTCACAATTTAATCTCTAGAGAAAAAAACAGCCTTGCATATTTGATGACTTAAAGGTAGGGTCGGTAATTTTCTCTAGATACACTTTTTTTAAGATTTTGGTTGAAATTGTCTTTAGGTCCTAACAGACATTTATAATTCATGTGCTCTGAAAAGGGAACAAAGAAAATCCATCATCTGTAGCAGTTGTAAGCGTGTAAAAACTTTACCAGTTTTTACCAGTTTGATGAACCAATCACGCCTCCCCGTCTCCCTGCTCATTCTCTACCCAAAGCATGAGCTGAGTTCCGCTTCTGGACCAATTGCGCTTGTGCATGTACAGTAAGTGAGGGGCGTGGCATTTGAGGGAGCACAGAGGGGAGGGGGTGGGTGTAGACAGAGCACTGAGGGAATGCTCCTTTCAAAATCATGCTTGTTTTTGAAAATTACCAACCCTTCCTTTAAGGACTTCACTAAGCTTATTTTATCTTTTCTGAAGTATATTTAGTCCAGTTGAGTTTGAGTTGCTCAACATCCTGTTGAGTCCAAGATATCTGACAGCTGTGATTGAGTGTGTGATTGCAAGAGACGCAAACACAAAAAATCTGCCAAAAAACTTGCACTGATTTCAAGGTAATGGGGTGTTCAGAGGAGCAGGGACTCGAGCAAGGTGCTGAAAAAAGCCAGAAAAAGAAGAATGAGAGAATTCCAAAGGGATGTTCATGATGAAATCCAGTATGTTCAGTGTTGTTTTACAGTTTTTCATGACGCTGTGGAGAGGACAAATGTGTCAGGACTCAACCGCACACTGTCAACAATAAAAACAGTCAACTCCCCTGAGCTCCTCATGCAGTCACAGCCATGACACTGTCAGCCTGTGCAGGGCTAATCCAACCCTGAATCTTCTTTATATTTCCTCTCATCTTCAATAATACCAAAATATAGTGTGCTTCAATATTCTTTATTGTTCAGTACTGCAGTGAATCATCACCACTGTAGTCATTCCATATGTTCTCATTGTCAGCAATCACTCAAGTGCCAAATTAAATCGAATGCAGACAACGACGAAAAGTGACAAATCATTCAGACCAACAGTGGGAGGGGAATTCAAATAGGAGAAAAATAATAATAATAACAATAATAAAAAAACGTTCTCTCCATCAGAAATAACTTTAATAACCAATTATTATTTACATACCTTTTCAATAAATAGGTGTTTTTAATATTAAGTTAATGTTTGTTCAACAACAAACAAATATATGGTATATATGGTACACTGAAACAAAAAGAAAACCCATTCATAAAAAAAACCAACAACGTCTATTGGCATTTCGAGGAATGACAACAAAAATAGAAAGACTATAAACGCAACAATGTTCATATGACTGCTGTGGATTTGAAGGCACTTCCTTGGCAACGCATTGATCCCTCTTCCAATGTTTTGGGTCCTGAAATGAAATTAGGAAAGAAAAAAATCATCTTATTAGAGATAAATATGTCCAGTTTCTGCAGGCTTTTACAAGCATCATTTTAAGGGGAAAAAAAAATTCTGAGCAGTATTGGCAAAGACACATCTTGACATCTCAGCCTCTGTGAGGAAGTAGTGTTATCAGCTTCTAAAGTGGGTCATTACTGCCCTGCTATTACAGGTGTTCACTTGTGTTACTTCTTAGCTCATTCTAAAAAGATCATAAATAATGAATCACTTAATAACCCTTAAAAAGCTCTCCGGTTGTGATATACATTTGGCATATTTCTCAGAACTGTGCAGACAGGATCTTATTATCCGATTCACTTGAGAAACTGAATACCTGAGAATGTGTCAGTGGCTTCAATTTGATCATCAGCAGAAGTCCTATACCACGAAAAAAACTCAAATGAACTGAAATGTCCACTTGTGTGGATGAACTTTCTTGCAGCAATCACTCACCGCACAGACCTAACTGGGTTCAAAGCAAGCACATGTAGGATTGGATGGCAGTGAATGCATCAGACCTGCTGTCACTGAAAATCACTTTAACAAAGGGGATGGCTATGACTATGTTCAATTTTAAAGGACTGACGGTAGTCTCAGTCAGCCTTTGTCTTGAGAATGGCTATGTTAAGGTAAAGTGTGTTAGGGGTTAGCTTAGGATTTTAAGTAGTTTCTTGCTAAAATAATTTCCTAATGCAATAAATTGTACATTTATATCCTGTTGAGAAGAAATTGGCCTTAATATCTGGTAAACAGACAGTAAAAATGTTTCACAAATGATTATTTATCCATGTGTCATTTGCAATTTTAACATTAGTATACAAACTGAATTCTAGGACATCTGTTGCATCTTTTTTTTTTACATGACTATCCAAAGAATGTGATAGGATTTGCACCTTTATGTCTAGCCAAACATTGACAGATCCCTGAATCACACCAAGAGATGACATAAGACAAAGAAAAATCACTAAATCAATCAACAGAACAACACTCCTCACCAGTTTTCTCTGTTTTACATCACTATGAGCTGAACAACTTTGGGGTTTTGAGTTGTTATGTCGACTTTAGACACACACATTTAGCACACACATAGCACATTTCATTTTTTTTTTAAAAAGACTCCAGTTTTGGCTCTGGGAAAATATGAATCTTTCACCTTTTCCAAACATTTTACACCAGCACAGCCCTAGATAATTGCCATGGTTACATTTGCAGAAACAGTAACAGAGATGTTTAATTTGTGTTACTGGGCAATCTGTTTTCATAGGCATTTTTTCCCTGCAGGAAAGGATCCTCAGAATGGGATCAGCAGTATTTAAGTGATTATACAACACTGAACCAAAAATAGACATATATAGACCATAGACATATATGTAGCGCCCCTTAAAAGTTACAATCTACCAAATAAATTATTCCAAGCAGGGATGCTCACAAATACAGCATTTGTTTCTATTCTTCCTTCCTTTTTTCTTTGCTTAAAGTTCTCATTCAAAACCAAAATAAGCAGATGGGTTGCATCCCTCACTACTCAACTCGTGTAATGATAGTCATTAACTTCAAGGTGATGACAATCAAGTTAACATTCTCACAATCACTGAAACAGCTGGGCTCAGAGTGTAAAAGTATTTCATCATTATTAACTCTCAAATGATCTGCATCTATTCTTCTGTCCTCAAAGTGTACATTTAGGATTATTCAATTTAGTAAAAAATACTATTTTGTCTTGCCCTGAATATGTGTGTCAGTCATCCCAGAACCTAGTGAAGGTCATCTACAGACCACACTGATCTTAGGTTAAAGACGTTTTATAAAGTCCGTTTCAAGAGCTCAAGCAAATCTGGTTTTATCAATGTAGCCACAAATGTAGTCATGTCAAACAAGTGTTCACTGAAGGTCTTGAGGCAAATAAAATGTTGCTGAAATGCTGATGCGTTGGCAAATACTGATGACTTCAACGAATTATACTGTAAAAAACAACAATGAGAGTTTGGCTTCTTTTCCTGTAGAAAAAGAAGAACAACAAAAAAGCAAATAATCTGCTTGGACATCAATCTTTGGAGCTTGCAGTTTTTCTTCTTTGATGTTTTTGAAGTAAGATGTCAAGAAACCTTTTTACTAGAATTTATGAACACAGCACGCATTTATCACCCACATTTCTTCACAATATGTTGTTTGAAAAATGTCCTGATCGTGCTTAAATAGATTTGTGTGCTTCAGCCAACCCACACCAAACTCAAATAAAAGATGAAATTAAGATTAAAGACTGTCCCTCTGACAGTTAAATATTTCAACATGTCCAACACTAAGAAGCACAATGTTCTTTGAATGTACAAATGTTGAACAGATGCACAACAGGTATGTTTCTGATTATATGAGCTTCAGTTTTATCCAGTTTCAAAACAGCCGATAGGACCACAAGCAACCAAGAATATGTATCCCTTCAAGCTAAAACGACATCATTAGAGAATCCAAATAATCTATTGTGTGAATGAAAATGATCTATTCCAATCTCTTGATCAACTTTTCCAGCTAGCGGGCATTCAGAAGGAGCCGGTGTAATTGTTTATGGACTGACCAACACGCAAAAAAAGTTAAAAAAAATACTTTTACTTACATGCATTTTCTATGATTGCATGCAGAGAGGACTCATTGCTAACCGTGTTAGCAATCTTGCACATCTTTTGTAATCTGAAAAAAAGAGTACATGAATATGTTATAACCTGCCATTTAAAACCCAGAAATAAAAATGACCTCTTTACATAGTTGGATCAATAAACATTGGAAAAACAATAGAAACAAGTTACACATTTTTGCAACAAAATGTAATACAGTTTAGGTATTTTTGAAATTATTATCTAAAATAATGTGGATTTACTGTAAAGCTTTTAACCACAATATGTGTTTAAAAGAACTTGAATCCATCAAGGTAAGATACAAAGAAATGTTCAGACCATTAAAAAGGACATAATTCACAGAACTGACGTCACAGGAGTCACAATAAGCTATCTCCTGACTGAGTGTATAAAGCTGCACTGCTCCTGTAACAGATCAGCTCTGCATGTGGAGTTCACAAGTAGTCAGGTTTGCTATAATATCACCATCAGTAAAATGAACATGAAAGATGAACCATAAGTGTTGCTCTCAATAATACGCTCTATGTCACCCCAACCCAATAGAAACGATAGGTCCAGTCTGATTGTTAGCTGTCTGCCTTCTGTTTCTGTCCTCCATGCGTCCCTGTCCGGTTCAAGCTAAACTTCCTACTATTTATAGGATAATAATAATTCATCGCTTTTAGTCTGACTTAATGCTCACTTGTGACTGCATCACAGCTGTAAAAAGCAGCACAAACAGACTCTGTCCACAACACAGGCAAGTCAAGCTAAACAGATATTCATCTGCAACAGGGGGAACATCGTCTGGAATCACTCTCTGATGCCCCCTTTGCGTCATCTCTCTAATTTCCAAATGTGAACTTACCAGAGGGGTATTCTGCTGAACAAATGTAATTTCTTTTTTTTTTATTATCTAAAATATGAAGTACTGGATAAAGTCAAAAATCTGATAAAGGGACACCATCATTTGGTATTGTTTATATGACCTCAAAGAAAAATCCAACCTTTTCAGGGTTTGACACATCTCTCCTTTAGAGGGTCAGGTGCCAAATTGACAAAACCTTACACATTTTAGTAAAGTACAATAATCCAAAATTAAAATACTTTCCCTAATGGCAATGTACCTTAAAGGCATAGTACTGAAGATTGATTGTTAAATAAATGTCTGTTAAGTTTTTATGTTCTCATGAATAAGTTCTCATGACAGTGATTTATCCTTTGTCTCACTATATACGTTCTTGCATTGGCAGTATTATAGGTATTATAATTGTTGTGTTTTATAGTGTTTATTGTTTCAGTGGTTAGTCGAGAAGAGAAAGGAGGCGGAAGCAGTCAGCTGACCACCTTTGAGCAGTGATGTAGTGGTGCCTAAAGAAGTGGGTATACTTTTAATTTGTACCCCCAATTATTTATTTTTAAGTGGCCCTTCTAGCAGAGTAAAAACGGCCTCTGTTGTAAACAGTGACATGACTCCTCTTGCATATTAAGTCAGTGCGTACTCGCCAATAGAGAAAGAGTAGGGAGGGTCATCCCTTCACCATCCGAGGAACAAAAATTGCAACATACTGAATATTGCCGATAAATCAATGGTGTTAATCAGAGGAGATTTAGAAGTGGGTATACTCTATGGTGACTGAAATATAAGTGGGTATATTCCATATACCTGCGTATACCCTGCACTACACCACTGCACTACACCATTCAGTGCTGAATAATCCTTATACGCTGATTCTTTGGATTTGCAGCGGCCAAAGGTTGTCCGGTAAGGCTAGACAGGTCCGTTAGTGTGATGATGATCAATTTAGTATACAGGGAAACTGCAGAAAAGTGATTTGAATTAAAATGATTCTCCACACAACTGATATTATGTCTGAACATACCCAGAAAAGAATGATGTCTATCATAGTGAACATTAAAAGTGCAAATCCATAAAAACACAACTAATGCTTATTGCCATAAAACTGTACGAATCATAGGAGATCTTCATGATTTCAACTTTCAAGAATTTGTTGCTTTCTTTCTGTGAACAAAGTTAAAGTTGGAAGACAAAAACTATCTAGCTTATCAAACAACTTTTCAGTTCTTCTGTGTGGCTGAATTTTGTTCAGATTGGATTAACAACCAAGAGTTTTTCAATAGATCTTGTTCAAATTATGTTAAACCCTTCTAGAAATGCAGAAGTATGTGATATTAACCCTTCTGGTAAGCCCCGCCCACCTTAAATCAAAAAGAAGAAACAGATGATAGAAAGCAAACAACAGAATTCTGTTAATTGAAATATCAAAACCTGTTGACACTCCAGGAAATGTTTTCTCATGGTTATTGAAATCCCTCACAGCAAGAAGCTGAAACACAGATTTGAAGGGTCTGGGACACATTAATACTTGGGATATTTATGGCACAACAAGCTTTGAGCAAAGGATGAAAAGAGCAACATGGAGGAATAAAATGGCATACATACATGCTGGTCTCGAACAATCCCTCGTGTTGTGATAAAGTCTATGAAAGTGAGTTCTGCACTCCGATGAGAACTTGACTGGTCCTGCTTAATGGAAAAAGGTCGAATCAGGCAAGCTGGAACAGATTTATTTTGCTTAATTATCTTCCTTCTTGCCATTTTGCTTCCAGAAATGCCTAAAGCCCTTGCGAATTTACGAGTTATCAACAGAAAACAACATTACAAAGTGAAAGTGAACAGCACATGGTTACAGAGTCGGGGTTCAACAGGACTTAACAGAGAACCATGTCAGTAATAATAATCACCTCCGAGGTTTTTTTAACCAACATTTAAACTTGCAGATTTTCACACCCATAATGAAGTCCAGTCAAAGGTCCTGAGACAAATAATCAGCTTAACCCCGCACAGCCTTCAACTTAATTCTGTCGCCTTCAGACCATGAGCAATTTCCCTGAAGCCTGGCCCTACAGCTAAGCCAGCAACCCTACCCTGACCCAGAGCAGTGCCCATGTTCACAAAGCTCTCTAGGCCTTACACATACTGTATGCCGACTTAAAAGAGGGAAAGACTAATAATTAACAGCCAACCATCCTCTAAAAGACATATTCTAGGTATAATAGTCCACAGAAAAGTTTTGCACTCATGGCATTTTCTTACCTGTGAAATGCTGAATGAATTTGTCTTTCATGTTTACATCTCTAGGAAAAATTTCTGAAAAAGAACAACATTGTTAGCCTGCCAGTCAACAGTCGTTTTTAGGTCTTACTATCACAAGTTTCGGTGAAAAAAAAAAAAAAAAGCAGTTCTCTATGACACATATCCTGACTGATCTCTGATTCTTGCACCCATGCCTGCTATTTAACTAAAATTCTAACTAAAACATTACAAATGGACATTGTTAACCATGAATTGAGTTTGTTAACGGAGCATTTTATGCAGTATTTCTGTGATAAATCTCTACATGTGTATGTTATTCTCTGAGAGATCTGGTGGTGTCATTGTAGGTATTTCATACTCACACCCCTCTACTCATCCATGTAGGTGTCTGATAACATATTAGCCATGCTAACAGGCTAAAGAGATTATTGTATTTGAGCTTAATGCTCATCAGAATAAGTCCATGCTAGGAGTTACTGGGCTCCTATCACATTAGCCCCCCGACCCAGGAGCAGGTTGTAACGCTGTAACTATAGGAGGAGGATGACTGCCAGTTTAATACTTAAACAAACCAGCCCATTCATGCTTGTTAATAGTTACACAAATTTTACAGTTCTAAAATGGTTTCTGATGTATTAGAGCCAACTCTGTCTTTAAACCAAGACCCAGATGTAAAGAGTTCAATGGCAGGCTGGATTACACAAAGTCATCTGATGTGGTTTGGCAGCTCAAAGCCTGTGTACTGTATTTCCCTGTGCTTTAATAAATGCATGTCAACAAATAAAAAAATACAAAAGTCCACATCTGTCGATGTTGAGCTTAATAATTGTGCCACACATATGAAAAATAAAATTTTACTGATAAAACCAGCTGTAAACAAATCTATCCCCCTGTGTCATGTCCTCTGGTGACACCGCCGTGGTATTTCGCCGTGGTATTTCAGAAGCATGCAGAGATGTTTGAGGCTCAAACATACATTAGCAAGCCTACAGATGTTTATCCTCCCTCATCATTGGGTTCCAAAAGTGTATCCTTGCGTGACCATGATCTTTGGTATAGTGTCCCACGCACCAGTTGCTAATATGCTGCTTTTAATATCCTCTGAAGATAAATTCCACCCAACCATTGGTCTGAGAAAGGTACTTTTCCAATTCCATAAGCCTGGGCCCAGACTTTGAGCTTTGCAAGGCCTGGGTAATGTCTCCAAAACATCATCTAATTGATAGTGAAGTCAAAGAGTACAATTTGACTTTGTAGATAAACAACACATTTCGCTCTCATGGCACTAAGTTAACTATAAAGGCCTAGAGGGACACTCTAAGTTTCTCACACTGAAAACATTTTCTGGATATTTTGTTAAATACAGTCTGTGTTGGGAAAAACT
Source organism: Labrus bergylta (assembly GCF_963930695.1). Lineage (NCBI taxonomy): Eukaryota > Metazoa > Chordata > Actinopteri > Labriformes > Labridae > Labrus > Labrus bergylta. The sequence goes on from NC_089200.1 coordinate 16,738,104, forward strand.
TCTTTCTTGGATCTGAAATAGTTGAAGAAATGTTGTGCAAGATTAGCGTTCATTCATAAATGAATCCTAGTCGTGACATAATGCTTTTGTTTAAGTGAATAAAGCACATTTTTACTTATTTGATGATGCTCAACATCCATTTGCACTATAGGAAAATTGTCAACAAATATTTTTTAGGGGAGGAAAATATTGAAGGCTGAGTTGCTCAGGTAAGATTATGATTCTCTTCTCAGCAATGTGACCTGGACAGCTTTACATTTCAGATGAATGAAGTGCAAGTCTACCTATCTTCATCACTCCACAAACATAGCGTAAAAGAGTGTTAGCTTCAAATTACATCAATCAAACACACCACAGCTAATCTTGTATGATGTATAATTTGAATGAGATGTCTTTGTGTGTTTTTAAACCATCATTCATGTTTTAGATTTCACAATGAATCATACTGAATGAATCATTCAAAAAATGTGGCATGACGCTCCTCCTACATGCACTCATAGTACCTTTCCACATCTGTGTTCATCAGCCATTTACAGTTTGAATGAAGGAGAGAAACTGTATGGCTGACACCTTGGGAAAAGGTGTCTAGAAAATAACATTTTATAAAAGTAAAGAACTCCTTTTTTCCTACACAGAAAAAGCCCACCTCTGCATGAAAGAGTCACTTTAAATTAGGTGGACATCTGAGGACAGAACTATCTGGACACTTTGTCATGCCTTTTAAGTGTACATGAACAGACATCCCAACGTTCTATTCTATATAACTTGAATTAACATGCACAGGCTTTGTTCAATACAGCCAAACTAAAAAAGGCTCATTAATAAGGTGTACGGCTCATACCAGACAGATGACAGCTGTCTCAACCGGAGAAATGGGGATTATGCTTTCATGATTAGGACCTAAAAATAAATGTTATCAGCTTACCTATGAGTCTACTGTTATCCAGCCTAGGAACATAGTAAGGCTTTTCCCGGGAGGAGAACTTCATGTCTTGGGCTGAAGTGAGGAGTCCACTGCTACAGCGCCTGGAGACGCCTTTGTCCCGGTGCTGGCTGTCTCTGATAACCTGTAAGATAAGATCCAACAGGGTCCTTCTTTCTTTCTGCTTCATGTCCTTGCTGTCCATGCACTGGCCTGAGGTGATGAGCAGAAAGAAGATAGACAAGAGTATGTGCCATTTCCTCTCCACCTGCATGACTTCACTGTCTGAAAAAAGAAGAAGCAAACATGGCTTGTTACTCAGAGTTTCTTTAGAATCATTCCAGTATTTTTTTGGAGATTCTGACAGACAAAAAGATGGCCATACACTTTGCACCAGGCTTAATCAGCAGATGTATTCGCAGAATTTACAATCTGAGATTTTTCACATTGACAAAATGACAAAAGGCATTCCCTGTAAGAATACGCTCTAAAAGCTGAATCAATCGCAGGAAATAGTGTGGTGCATCCACTTTACGCAGCAGCTGTAATATCTCCAGTTTAATTTACGGGTACAACAATAAAGTTATATTAACTTTATACTTACTAGTTTAGGATTTAAATATGCTTATGTCCTGGAAAGTGGACAGAGATGTCTTCAGCAAATTCTTCCAGGCGTTGTCTGCGGTCCCGAGAGGAGAGAGAGAGAGAGAGAAAGAGAGAGAGAGAGAGAACAGCTAGCAGATTGTGCTCACCACCGTCTTTCTTCAAATAATGCGACCCTATTTATACGAGGAGCCACCTTCTTGAAGATAATACAATCGATTTCGAGTGGGTGGTAAAGCAATGTTGACATCTTTGGTGCAAATTCTTCCAGTGGCATTCGCTCACTTTGGCATGCGCCCCTCCTTTACGCACCAAACATCACAAGTTGTAGTTTAACAGGACTATTTAACTTCAAGTTAAAATAACTCTTTCCCGACAGAGAAATTATTTTGCATACAAAATAAGCCTCACCGATACTACAGTTAAAAAAAAAAAGTTTAAAAGACCGTAGCGCTGTGGTGTAAAGTTTTCCAAATGTACCCACTTGTTGGATGTTGGAAGCAGAAACGAGAAGAATCCGTGGCCTGTAAGTTCAAGCTGACCTGTCAGCGTTGCGATGTGTTTGTTCACCGATGTTGAAGTCTTGTGACCGCCTAAGCGCTGCAGAGAATGCGCCTCCAGGAGCAGCCATCCGGCAGTTTTCCACCCTTTTTGGGTATAAATATATTATTGCGATGGAGCTTGCAGGAAAAAAAGTGATATGAAATTCCAAGGTGTATTTCAAAACCACAGAGAAACACTAAAATAGTAAGTGAACCATTTGTGGTGCTATTTGTGCAAGACATGTCCAAGTGATTACAAACAGTGTGATGTAGGAGTGTAGGCTAATTTTGAACGAACGAACACAATTGCAATACATTTTCCTCAGTCATTATTTGCCAAGTGGATTTGTTTTTGAGCGAAATCAGCTTTCCATGTTGCTGAAGCGTATTCTGGCAATTGCAGCTAAACAGCACACTGTTGCACTTACATGTAGACTATCCCGTCATACACTATTTTAGAAACACGTTTTTTTTTTTTTTCTGACAGGATCAAATCGAAAGAAAAGACTTTACCATGGGGTTTCTCACTTATTGTCCCAGAAGTAAAATTAATTGCACTTGGAATATTGTGTTTTTGATAACACCCACAATAATAATAATAATACCAATCATCATTATTGTGATTATTATTAGGCTATATTATTATGTTGTTGATGATGATGGTGATTATTATTATGATTATTATGATTATTATTGCATTAATAATTTCTGTTCTCCGTGTTACGATCATAGACTGTAGGTTACGATGTGGTTACGATCGACAGCAACAGGTTCCTGGCCAAATTTCCAGCGATAGACGTAGTTCACTTCCGGAAGACTGTTACCATAGAAACGAGCTGGGCACTGTCAACGAAGAAGGCTGACCCCCATGTTTGATAAGCTAACGCGTTAGTTTAGTTTTAGGACCCAGTTTTAGTTGTTTGTTTTTAAAAAGAAAAAAAAAACATAGACAGCATTGAGGTTTCCATCTGAAGACAGACACATGTCGCAAAGGTAAACTTTTACGCAGTTAGTAAAGGTCCAGTTTACGGTTATGGTGTTATTAGTGGTTACATTTAACTTTAGCCTGTTAGCCATCGTAAGCTGGTTCCATTAAAACAATCCAAGCAATGTCTAAGCAGTTGTTAATACCTCGCAGAATGTTAGTGTAACTCTGATACACATGAATTATCATATATTTCTACTTGACTGTCTCTCACCCATTGTTAGTTTTGGTGCCATTGTCCTCATCACTTGTGTACACTGTTCCAGGACTTACAACCAGCTGTGGGCAGATGCCCAGTTAGAGTTAAGTCGACTGCTGACTGAGGAGCTGCCTGCTGAACCCCTTCGCCCAGAAAAGGACAGGGTGGTTTTCTTCCAGCGCTTAGCCATGCTGTATGTGCGGTACATTCAAATCTTCAGACAGCTGGAAACAGTCTATGACCAAGTGGTCCATCCCCAGAAGAGAAGAGTTATTCGGGCCATTGTTGATGGTGTGATGGGCAGGGTGTTGGAGCTGAAGAATGAAATGGTGGAAAAAGAGTTTTCCGAGTACCATTACATGGATGATGTCCTTCATGACTTAAAGCTTTTACCTGTGAGTGGCGTTTTGTTGTAGCAAAATGTGATGAACCTGCGTTGTTGTAATGACTTGACTTAAATCACACCAATGTACTCAGCAGGTCTTATCAGGGTAGTCCTTTAATACTGAGATAATGCTGGTTCTGTTTTTTCACTCCAGACAGACCTTGAAATCCCTATCCCTCGCTATTTCATTAGTGAGCGCAACAAAGAACTCCAAGAACGAAAGGCAATGCTGACAGAAATCCTTAAAATGGTGGAGGACACTGGAATCCCAGAAGTGAGTTAAGTAGTTCCACAAAGCCTGTTGTTGTGTGACTTGATTTTTTGCTTTTGATTTGGGCATTTCACTTAATATTTTTATTTGTTATGTAGAAAAATGTTAATTTAAAAAAAAGCAAGAAAGTGTGAGATTTGACTGGAAAAACATGTTTTATTTCCTATCTTATTACATCTAATCAATCAGTTCCAACAAGACATTTTTTTTTACAAATATGTTGTCTCAATATGATCCATATAGCCTCTAATGGCCAAGGACATGAGTCAGGAGGAGGCTATTAAGATCATTCAGGTGTTGGAGAGGGCCCGCCAAGGACGCCAGAGAGCAAAGTTGAATGTAGAAAGCAGAAACATGAACAGGATGTACAGAACCAAGGACCCTGGAACCGCTGAAATTGAGTTGGCATCTGTTTGCATTCAAAAGGTTCTTTGTCATTGACATGACTCTATCCCCACTTTCTACTGCCTCTTTGTTTTGATTTTGTCATTTTTCCTGCTGGTAGACTAAATTATGTGACCTGCAGGTTTGGAGAGGCTACATACAGAGGAAAAGGGCAAAGATTGATCGGGAGGAAGAAATGATTTTCCTAGGAATGGTGAGTAAAAGGGATCATTAATAAAGCTAATTCTCTCACACTCACTGTGTAAAATACACCCATAACTTTTGTAAAAAACACCAAAGCTTTATAATAAGCATATTTTTAAGCCACATGTCATCTTTGTCTTGGCTTTCTGTTAAAATCAGAAACTTAACCAGGAAAGCTGTACTGCCATATTTCCTTGTTCTGTTTTACATGTTCATATTTCAATCTATTAAAGTGACGATTTCTTATAAACGTTCCTTATTTTGCACATAGTCATTTTTAACATACAAAGTATGTTTGGTCACACCCATGATAGGTCATGGATCCGAAGTACCAGGTGCCTCACCCTACAGAAATCGCTGCCCAGGCCAGCGCAGATCTTTCTCGCACTAAACAGGAGGAGTATGAAGAAGACTATCTGAAGTCTGTTGTGGCAGTCACAAACCAAATAAGAGATTTAGAGGCACATGACATGAGCAAGACCATGAAAGAACAAATCCGACAGTGGTTCATTGAATGCCGGTAAGCAGATACAGAGGCACGTATTATGTGTTTTTGATTTTATTAAAGCATATCCTCATTCAATTTTGGTCATTCACTGTGTTCTATACTTAATGGGTTTTTTTATACTTAAAATAGTGATGCTACAGGATCATTTCCAGATTACCCAGATGAGGAGGATGGAGGCTCACTTCTCATTTTTGCTGAAAAAGACCCTCAGCAGGTAAAATACTCCCTGAACCAAAGTATGATTATTTTACATAAACTTTTCTGTAGTTTGCAAACAATGGACTAAGCATTGTTGTGCACATATTTGTTCAGTTAAGGGAAGAAATTGCAGCAAAGGAAGAGGAGGATTCCAACAACAAACCGAAAGGGAAGGATGAAAAGAAGGATGGGAAGAAGGACAAGGGGAAGGATGAGGAGGAAGTAAGAATAATTCAGTTCTTTCAGCTTTTCTTTTAAACAAAATAAAATATATAATGTTATATTTCACCTGTTTACACATAATCTTTAACAATATGACTTTACTCTTATCTAAGGAAGAAGAAGCAGGGTTGAAGATGCTACCTTCAGCTTTTCTGTCAGACTTGGAAGTAGGAAACAAAACATTTGCAGGTGTGTTTAAATTCAAATGAGCTAACATTAGGTTATAACTCTACACCAAGTTTAGTCGATAAGTATCCTGTTTGAATGTAAACATTCAAAATAGCTATTTGTATTTAGTTTTCTGTCAGAGTATAAGCATATCCTACTTTAAAGTAGTTGCTTATTCACTTAAAAGAAGCCTAAACTGACTCTTTGTCATTTTTAGATTTTTGGAAATCCCGCAATGAGTTACAAAACTTCAACCAGAGACATGAGGTGGAGCTGATCAAGGAACTAAAGAGGGCGGATATTGAAGCAGAGATTCGACTACAGGTGCTGCTGAATTGAGCATACAACACTTCCAGAGCACAACATGTTCAACAACACATTCAGTGAATTTAACATCAAAGTCGGGTGCAGATAACAGCAATAAAAAGTGAAAACAGCACCACCTGCAGCTGCACTCATTTTTCTGTTCTGCCTGTCTTAGGTCGATGAACAGATGAGGCAAGAGCTGGCCGAATGGAAACTAGCTGTGGATAAAGACAAGGGTGGTAAAACCAAAGGAAATGCCAAGGTAAGAAGTAAAAGATCAGTAAATTACCACACCATGAGCTGTGTCTAGATGACATGTTTTTCCTCTGCAGAAAAAGAAAGGATCTAAGAGTGGGAAGAAGAAAAAAAAGGAGAAAGATTTGACTGCTGATAGGTGAGGGCACAGAGGATGCTCTTGTGAAAGAGAATGATTTTCAGTATAAAATTGAGTTGCATGATATTGATTTAATTGGTCAATGCAAATGCTGAGGAAAGCGATTAAATCATGTATCTACATCTACTAGGACTCTTGAGTCTCTGTGTCAGGAGCTGGTGGAGCAAGGCTTGATGAAAAAGGCGAATCATGTTAGACTGGAGGATTACATGGGTAAGCCTTATACATTCATTATACATGTGTGTGTCATCTTATGATTGTGAATACAAACTTTAATACTAACTACAATCCACCTGTAGACACAGAGCAGAGCTTGCACAATGTAGCCTTTTGAAACAGTCAAGGTAACATGGAGCTGTTTGATAGTGGTGTGCTGCCCTCTTCTGGCATGTGATCACCACAACAACCAAATCAAAATGATCTATTTCTTATTGGCATATTCATTTATATGTTTTTAAGTTTGCTGGGTTGATAAAAGTGCAGATGAATAACTTTCTGTGTAATAGTTGTTCCCTCATCTTCCCAGGTGACTATAGCTACCTTGGCACCACCCTGAGGCAAAATGACATAGAGCCAATGCCATCACTGTCAGATGTTCGGCAGGTCTTAGCTCTGTATGCAATTTTACCATTAGGTAGGAACATTTTCAATTCATTTTTATTTATTTTTATTCATCAACACAAATTATGTGTGGTCTGACCTGTAAGCTGTGTGTTGTTTGCAGGCTCTCAGGTGGTGCATGAGAAGGCTCCTCTGATTAAGGCCATCCTATTGGCAGGGCCGGCAGGTGTAGGGAAGAAGATGTTGATCCATGCCATCTGCCAAGAGACTGGTGCAAACCTGTTTGATCTGTCTCCTCTGAACACAGCGGGAAAGTACCCAGGCAAGAATGGCCTCGCTATGATGCTCCACATGGTGTTCAAGGTAACACAATGACATTTTACCAACTTTATAATGAAACTGGTTAATCCAAAATTATTTTATAACTGCTTTCAAATAAAAATCATAATACTCTATAACAAACATTATAGAAAACCTAAACCGACCTATATCCTAACTCTTACTCTCCTTTTACGATTTATTCTTCTTTGTTAAAAATCCGTGAATATTCTCACTCCAAGATTATGTACCAAGTGGTGTTAGTGAAGATCATTATTTTGTCATTAACTTGGTGCAACATAAAGAAATCTAAGGAAGTGCCTCACGCTAATTATTTGGCTCAACCAGAAAGCACGTACACATCTTCACACAGGTTGCGAGATTGCTGCAACCTTCTGTAATATGGATTGAAGATGCAGAAAAAATGTTCTACAAGAAAGTTCCCAAAGAAGAAAAAGAGGTACTGCCAAGCAAGACAAAAGCTTAATAACATTCACATTTTGTCCAAATACTTCAGGAAAAATTGAGATCTCTTTGCATGTGTTCACAGTTAGAGCCAAAACGCTTGAAGAAAGACTTGCCAAAGTCTCTAAAGCTAATCAAAGGGGAGGATCGTGTTCTGATAATTGGAACATCAAAAGACCCGCAAGCTGCAGATATCAAGTCACTGTGTAAAATGTACAGCAAGATTATCCTGATCCCGAGACCAGACTACGGCTCAAGACACAGTAAGAAACGACATATTGAGAAACCATTTTTATGTTGTTCATACTAATGATGAAATCTTTGATATTTGGTTTTATTTTTTTAGATTATATAATATATGATTTATTATTTAATTATATTTAATACTGAATTCTGACTCTGTCTGTTTTCAGTCTTGTTGAAGCAGCTGATCAAAAAGCAGGGAGGCGTGATAACCAAGGCTCTTGACCTCAGCTCTCTTGCAAAGATTTCTGATGGCTACACACCGGGTCACATGGTCAAGGTGATACAAAGTGTGGTCACTAAGCGTCGCATCCTACAGCAGGCAAACAGACCGCTGACTGCTGCCGAGTTCGTTGCTCCGTTAGCAAAGATTGACCCTGTGTTTCAGGAAGAAGAAGAGGCCCTCAAGGTAGAGAGGAAATAACCAGTTTTTATGTTTCCATTGCCTTTGTATGATCAAGTTACCAATTTCATTGTTAGACTTTGAATTATAGTTGCATAACTTTGAAGGTTCACGCTTCAGTTGTTGATTTTTTTTCTCTGACTTTTAAAGAACTGGTATGCAAAGACCCCCTTGGGGAAGAAGAGGATTAAAGCTGCCACAGGAAATGAAGAGGAGGCCCCAGTTAAAGGCAAAGATGCAAAGAAGAAAGGAAAAAAATAAAGTTTATCTTCATGTTTTTATAAAATGTACATGGTGTTAGATATGTATTGAAGATTGTATGTGAATTGCCTCCTGGTGACTTTCCTAATTACCCCCTAGAAAATAAATAAATGAATATTAAACCAATAGCAGTCTTATGATTGTGTTATGATTGGTGTGTCTTTGTCTCTGATAGTTAGCCCTGAAGGGTACGTATTTAAAGATGCAAAGCCTGATGTTAGAAAATATAATGACAAATCCTGTTAAAAACATCAGCGAGCGATCGTTAAAACTTGTTTTGGCAGAAGGCCACAGCTCCAAAGCGTCAAACAGGATTTTGTGTGGTCTATAACAGAAGGTGCTAAGTCCTGTCTTGTGACCATGGTAAAAGGAGTTCCAAGTAGGACACAATCTTACTTTGTTCACAGATAAAATCATAAAGCACACCCTGTACTTTATACCTTGTAAAAAACTACTGAACTGTTTGTGAATGATTTTATGTTGGGAAGGACTCACTAGAAGAATCCTTTCAAACAGTGGCCTGGATCTGATGAACAGACTCCTTTGGCTATAATATTTAGACTCAAGGTCGAGCTGTAATTAGACATGCTAAGCCTAGTCACTAGGTGGAATTTACTCAAGTCTATCTAATATTGTTCTACTGTTTACTGTATGGCTGACTTGCTACAACATTTCTTTATTTATTTCAACATTTGGAATTTTGCTGACACTATGCCATAACAAATAATCATTATCATTTTTCACACAACATAATGAGCTAGTGGCTATTTAGTCTGTGCTCAAAAACAGATGAATACTATCTTCATGTTTTTGAAAAAACATGTATGTTGACCTTTTTTAAATTCCTCTTTATTGACTGCTCTCAGGTGTAGAGAGTCTCAACCAAAGGAAATCTGACCCGTGAGGGGGAGCGTTTCCAAACCAGGATCCAGAGGCTTAAGTGGAGTGTTCAGCTGTTTTGTCGAGTTCTAAATTCACTCAACACATCCTCACAATGCCTTAACATCGATCTATTTTTAGCCTTTGTGCAGTATCAATTGGATGCAATGTTAAGTCCTGCATTTCAAGATATCAGGTTGATCTGCTGACCGTCTTTACTGTGGACGTTTGTTTATTTTACGTATTTATTTAAAATGGGACAGTTCACATCAATGAACATAAACATTTAAATATGCCAGATAATTAATTTATTTCCACCTTTAGTCCCTTGGCAAGTTTGTGTTACATGTACACAAATTTACATCACCATAATGACAAGCAAAAAACAAACAATGTCAGAAATTGTACATCAGTTAACAGTAGGGTCAATATTACATTTTCTGTAAAAAACTCTGTTGGGGCATACATACGCAAAAAGTCTTCATGTGTAACTAATTGGAATCCTTCGTTCTCTCAAACGTCCATGAACACTGTGAAAAGCTTTGTAATGAATGAGCCGTCATTCCCCTCTCAGTGACGACAACTTGTTTTTTGTGTCTCATCAGAGCTGCACAGAGATTATCCTGTCAAGTTTCAGTTTCAAGTTTTAGTGGCACATGGAGCTGTCTGTCAAACTTAGGGGAACACAAAGAACATTTTTTGTGTGAATAATATTTTGTATGTAGAGCTTGAGGAAGATGCACTTGCATTCTTCTGCTATGTTCAATTATAATCTGCCTCATGTGTTTGCAGCATACTCTTAATGTTTTCTTGGTTTTTCTCTGTTGACGTCTGGGCCCCTTGTATGGAGAGCTCAGCCATCATCGGTAGCAGACTTACTCTGATGTCAAGGGAATGGGATATGATGATTAATATTTAGTGACCTTTTAAGTGAAGCAGTGTTGGAAACTCCCTTTGGAGATGTTTGATCTCTTTAAACTAAGATTTAGGACACAGAAGATATGGTAAAGAGCATGTGATTAAATACATCAGCCAAATAATGCAAAATAAATCCTCTATGACTGTCTTGTACCACTTGTTTTAGTAAAAGGGGTCTGCTATAGCTGCCCAAGCAACCTGCAAGTAAATATAATTGTGTTTATGACGTCCACATCCTCATGTTTCATATAGGTAACGCATGCTATCATGTCATTGGCACTAAGCGTGTCTCTCCCTCAGTCATTCACAGCAGAAAACCATCAAACACACTGAGCCTATTGTATACATTTTGATTGTTTCTGATTGCTCCATTGATGCTGTGCATGAGTTGCCTCTCATCATTAAAGCCATAGCTATCTTTGTGCTCATACTGACAGAAGGCTATTTTGGAGGTTAGTATGTGGGGAGAGATATGTCAGCTGTTCAGCTCTACCCTCAATCAAAGTGAGAAAAAAAAAGGGAAAGCACCATAGGCTGTCTGCTTTGGGGACTGGGCGAAACTTGGGAATGCTCTCCTTTGGCTAAATGTTTGTTGTTAATCTGAAAGGCTTTGTGAGAAACAAGACAAGACCCCGGACAGATCTGATTGCTATGGTGGATTTTTTTATCAACCTTTTTGTCCCGGTCAAGGTGTCGTGTCTTTGCTATCGATGAAACAAAAGGGCATGGAAGGATTTTTAAAAAAAGGAAATACCTGTGTCATTTGAAGGTAGGTGCATCGCTGCATGTGATCTGGTTTGTGTTGAGTTGTGTTCTTGTGATATTTTGGTGTTTTTACTCGTCATGTCTTTGCATTTTTTTTTTAATGATAGGCTACATGTTAGTTTCATAAAAGGTCAAAGTATTATTGAGTTTCCTATATTTGTCTCGCACTTCTTTCACTTTTTTCAATAGATTTAAAAAAGTATTCTTTTATTACTATTATTTGTTTTTACAAGTCATGTTGGAGAGGATCTCAAGTATACGTCATTTAGATAATGATTCGCAAATTCAGTGTTGTTGTATGACACGCTAAGAAATTGAAGCTGGTGGGCAATAGGAGCTTCAATGACCCTCCTCACTCAAACAACCTAATGCCTTTAATAATAGTGGGAGGAGCCAGCTTTTGAAAAGCATTTCAAGATCTCAAATATCATATCAATCAGTTTAGTAATTGGCAGTTCTGATCTGTCTTTTATAGCTACCCCTTCCTCTCAGTTCAGTGCATGCAGCTTGATGAAGCTGGCATCACAGCTGAGTCTATATTGGTGCTGCTGAGCTCAGGCAAGTGAGGTGACAGAGATTACTCTGCTCTTCATTACTGTGGAGGACTGGCATGCCATCACAGGGATCAACCGTATGAGCTTGATGCCATGTGTATCCATTTTCCCAATGTTACCATTTTTGAAGCGATGGTTTGTATCTTAATTTGCCTGAGAGGAATATATTTTTGCACAAATCGTACAAAACAAGCACAGGGCATGTACTGCAACGAGTTATTTATGGAACACTATCGATGCACCTGAAAGAAGCGCAGAAGCACTGCGAGTTCATGAAGTGTGAATGATTTTGTGGAAGATGATGGCTAAATGGGAATATCCTTTAGAGCTGTGTTCCCAGTCTTTTTTTCTTGGAGCCCTCCCCTCCTAGTATCTGAAAAGTTGAGTCCCAGCCCCGGGACTAACATGAAAACTATTAAAAATAAACTTAAATTTTAATAGTTTTCACTGATAAAATCCTGTCAGAATATTCCAACACACTTGTTCTTACCAAAAGACCTTTGTATAGGCTACATTTCCCAGTAATATTTTAATATTATTATATTTGTTATGTGCAAATCTAATTTTTAAAACCTGCAGACAGAGCCTCGCAAACCCCCTAGGGGGTCCGGACCCTAGGTTTGGAACCAGTGCTTTTGAATATAATCAATTACATTTCTTAACTATCTTATGTGCCAGACCATTACCTTTTATATTTTGCTCATTATAGTTGTAGTCTTTCTGTGATAATTGCAGTATTAAGCAACAACAACCCTAAATAAAACTGAGAGAAGAGCTGGAGCCATGGGGGAGAGTATACCTGGAGGAATAGTTGCTGCTGCAAGTAAGTTCTCGACTTACAAAAGTTTGTAATGTTTAGGGTAGTATTTGAAATAGAAAAGACCTCTTGATTCTCTAATAATGTCTGTTTTACTGTGTGCTAGAGAACCGTCTGCAGGTGGTGAAGGGCTTGGAGGATGTAGAGGTGTGTGAATGTGAAAGCTGTCCCTTTGAGGTGACCCTGAACCTGTCCTACATCGAGGGTGTGTGGACCAGAGATGGGATGCAGCTGAAGTCCAAGCCTAACTGCCGAATCAGCACACACGGGAAGAAACACTCGCTCATACTGAAGAGGGTGGCTCTGGCAGACGCAGGCCTGTTCTCTTTTGAGGCCAACGGCATCCAGACCTCAGGCAGACTTACTGTCAGAGGTAAGAAAGTAAAAAAGAGCACTACTTCTATGGCCAACATTTATACTTGTTTGACAGTTGGTCATGTGTTTGGGCCACAAACACTCCACACTAGAATATGTTTGTATTCATGGTCACTGATGAATCTGTGTGATCTATACAAGTTAACATTCTTAATTTTCTTATTGAAATATCTCAACGACTATCAAAAAGTGCTTCTTATTTATTTGTATTTTTTATGGGGCATTTTGTTCCTTTATTGTAGAGATAAGACAGTGGATAGAGTCGGAAATCAGTACAAAAGAGAGTAGAGAATGACATGCGGGAAAGAAGCCACAGTCCGGATTCAAACCTTGCCGCCCGCTTGGAGGACTACAGCCTCTATACATGGGGCACGCGCTCTAACCACTGCGCCACCAGCGCCCCAATTGCTTCTAAATTCTGTCCAGGTTTTCAGAGAATAAATTGTGATATTTTTTATATATTTCATCTATTTCATCAATCTAACAAATGTTAGCACGCTAATACACTATGCTAAATTGGTGAGCATGGAACACAAAATAGCTGTTAGTGCTGTGAAATTGTGCCCAGGTAATTATTGTTCGTAGAGGATAAATATTTGAATTCCATGTTTGTGTGACAGTGTTTAAAAACAATAACAAAGAGGAAGACAGACGTGAAGAAAACCAAAACATATTTATTCAAACAAAAATGCAGAAGGCTAAAAAGCATACTCTTTGGGGTGTCCCAAACTCAAATAATATCCAACATAAAATCCATACACTGGGAAAAAAAACAAAATTTCACAGAGAAATCCACACTAGTCGCTTAGAGACACAAGGAAGGTTTTGACATATTCCAAATTGACACAGTAGGGAAGAAACACAGAGACAAATTAGACACGTTGTTATCAAAACCACATGTGACAGACAAGACAGGTGAAATTGACAAGGCCAATCGAGGAGGAAAACACACACGGGCAGGAAGTAAAATGGAACACAGGGGAACAAATTACAAAATAAAACAAGAACTACAACTTGGCAACAAAACAAGGGAAAAAAAAACATAACGTGAGCCAATCATGACAGTTTTTTGTGTAAAACTGATAAATGTTAGCATGCTTTTGCCCTAAGCTTATTGGTGAACATGGAAAACATCAACATGTTGGTATTCTTAGTATGCTGATGTGAACATTAATCTCAAATCACTTAAATCCAAAAATGGCCTCATACACTTAGACATACACTGCCTTATCAACTTAAGGAATGACAAAAAACTCAAATTCTTGTGAGAATGTCTTCATGGGACTATTGAATAGGGAAAATTGAATATACGTTTTCTTAGGTTGCTTTATTTAAGTTTAAAGTAATTGTTTGGTTTCCTTCTGTCAGCAAGGGACATCCACATAGTGAAGGAGCTGGAGGATGTCGACACAGTGGAGCGTCAGCTTGTGAACTTCCTGTGTGAGGTCAACCAGGTAGACTTGGATGGTCGGTGGTACAGAGATGACTGCCGAATTCGACCTGGGGACAACATCAAAATAAGACATCAAGGTAAGAAACTAACCACATTGGCTTTACAGAAACTACAGCATACAGAGTATAAATACCCAAATCTACTTGCATCATAGTACACTCAACTTTGCCAAGAAGCCCCTTTTTTTTGACGGGTCATAGTGCAGCAGGTGAAAACGTATAAAGAGGACATTTTAAAGCTTTCTAAATTCAATACATAAAACAAAGGATTTTTTTGCAGGTAAATCTCACACCCTGATGTTCAAGTCAGTCAGGCCAGCGCATGCCGGAGAGATCAGATTCACTGCAGAGCGTGTCTCATCCTATGCAACTCTCACAGTACAAGGTGAGTCACAATAAAGGTTATGTCCAATTTCAAATGGACCTATGATATTCAAGTCATCAAACCACTTGGGTATTAAACTAATTTTCCCCCTCCTACAGAGCTCCCAGTCCAAATACTGCGTCCTCTGAGGGTCAAGATAGCCATGTATCGCCACAGAGGTCTGCTTGAGTGCCAGGTGTCACGGCCAAATGCTCAGGTCAGGTGGTACAAGAACAGGAAGGAACTCCTGCCCAGTAAGAAGTACCAGCTGATCAGCCAGGATGTCTACAGGCAGCTCACCATTGACAACGTCTGCTCCTCAGACGAGGACACCTACACCTGTGATGCAGGAGATGACACGACCTCCTGTCAGCTTCTTGTGGAGGGTAAGATGCTGTCACTGTCATCATATCGGTCTCAATGTCAACCAAGAGTGTTCTTCTGTAATGTTTGAAAGAGGTGAGCTTTTTCAGTACTGGTAGGTGTATTATGTGTATTATTGCTGTTCATGCAGAGCAGGCTATCAAAATAGTGCGGGGAATGAGCTCAGTGGAGGTGATGGAGCCGGAGCCAGCTCTGTTCCAAGTGGAGACCAGCCTGAAATCAGGAAGGCCCCCTCGCTGGACCCTGAATGGTGAAGTGTTGGAACCCAGCGGAGCAGTGAACATTGACAGGGAAGGCACCCTCCACAGCCTCCTGCTCACCTCCACAGAAAGCTCCATGTCTGGCCCTGTGCTCTTTGTAGCTGGCAAGAGTCGTTCCACTGCTCAGCTTGTTGTCAAGGGTGAGTTAACTAAACCTGGTCTGAGAATAGAAAAAAAATCCTGTAGAATAAAACCTCAGAAAACAGAAGAACAGAATGTGGTTTTTGTTAAGCTTAATTCTGTAGGGGAGGTGTCAGATGAAGTGATTAACCTCATGCTGCCAAAACAGCCTTTATTGACTTTTAGCACTGCAAGGATTCATGACGAGTGATACAGATGACTGGTAAAAGACAGCAGGGTGATATTTTTGTTAAAAAAAAAAAAGAAAGAAAATAACACTACTTAAAAAGCTATGTACACGATCAGCAAAGAGACAAGATGTACTATATCCACAGGGAGCACCAACTTTGAAAAAACCAGAAAGTTCCTAACAGGAGCTTTAACAAACACTTGTAGCTGCATAAATGTAAATTACAGTTTGTTATCAGACATCTGTTTAATGTTTGTGTTCTCTTTATTAATTCCCAATAGGAGATTTAAAATAAAATGTTGCTGTTGTGAGTAAGATAACATATGTCACTGACTTGAAAAAGTATTTAAAGGCTCTCATATCAACTTTATGTGGCAAAAGCTTCCATATTATTGGGGCCAAGCTCTATCTATGTGTATCCTGGATGGGTGGTATGTCAGTACAGCAATATTTTTCTAACTTTTGAAAGCCACTTTGCAGTTAGATTGCATTTGGATCTTAAAAGAGCATCCCTAAAAGCTGTGTCAGGGCTGTAAATGACTGTGTGAGCCCAGCAACAGACTGCCAACATTTCTGGACATATATGCTTAAAAGTCATATATTCTGTGTGTGGTACTTCAAAGGGAAAGGTTTGTAAGTGAATGAATATATTACTTATAACAAGTGTCTCATAAATTTGCTTTACCTCTCTGCCACCTAGAGCGTCCACTTCAGGTTACCCAACACTTGGACAATGTAGAGGTGAAGGAGAACAGCTCAGTGACTCTGAGCTGTAGGTTCGCTCCCTCTCCCAGGGTGGTGCGTTGGTTTAAAGGTCGCACAGCTCTGAAGACCTCCAACAAGTACAGCATGAGGAGAGAAGGGAAGCGAGCAGAGCTGACCATTCATGGCTTGACAGGGATGGATGCAGGACAGTACCGCTGCGTGGCAGGAGGTTCACAAAGTACAGCACATGTTAATGTAGAAGGTGAGTTCACCATTGATATTGAGAAGTTGTGTTGGAAACCTTTCTGTATTAAATTTTATTACAATAAATTCATTTATTTGGAAAATGAACTTCCTTTTTTTACAACAGTAAAAACCCTGAAGTTGGTGAAACACCTTGAACCCGTGGAAATTGAGGAGGATGGCATTGCCACATTCTCATGTGAGCTCAACTATGTGGTAGCCAACGTCGAGTGGCTGGTCAACAACATTCGCCTCTATTCTAACGCAATAAACCGGATCCAGCACATGGGCACTATGCACAGCCTCATAATCAAGAAGCTGCGGCCACAGCACAGCAGGGTCACCTTCAAAGCAGGCCTGCTCTCTGAGACAACCACCTTAAATGTCAAAGGTCAGCCTGGAGAATTATTAACATATAAGATTGGAGTTTCTTCTACTTCCACTAATTCTATTTGTTTACTTCTGAGAGAAATTCATCCTTTGAATTGTAAATTTGACTCCAGAGCGCCCAGTGGTGTTCCTGAGGTCTTTGGAGGATGTATCAGGAGAGGAGCAAGGAGAAGTGTGTCTGCAGTGTGAAATTTCAAAAGAGACTGTGACCCCTGTTTGGAGGAAGGATGATATGGTCCTGACTGCGGATGATAAACATGAATTACTCCAGTTTGGGAAATCCATGGCGCTGATAATTCATTCCCTGAGCAAGGATGATGCTGGACAGTACACCTGCGATTTGGGCACCAGCCAGACTAAGGCGAAAGTAACTGTACATGGTGAGTGGGTTGGAAAAGTTTGGTATTTGGAGCGACCCTCGACAAGCTGTAGTAACATTATGGAATATTTGTTTGCAGACTTACACATCACGATAATTCAGCGTATGAAGACAACATCTGTCCTGGAGGGTGAAAGCTGTACTTTTGACTGTCAACTCTCTCATGATCTCGATGATGAGCCTTCCTGGGTCATCAATGGCGAGGCCGTGGTCACAAATAGCCGTATCCAGGTTATCAACAATGGCCGCAAGTATCGGTTGACCATAAGAGATGCTGTTTTGACTGACGCTGGAGACGTGATCTTCACCTTGAAAGATCTTAGCTGTAGGACTATGCTGTTTGTCAAAGGTAACTCGGGTGAAATGATAAGCAGTTTCATTTCAAAACATGCTTTTCTTGCATATGTATTTGTGCATATAGTGTAAGTCTAAATATGACTTAATGTGATGTTCCTGTTTGTAGAGAAGCCGGTACATATCTTCAGGGAACTGTTGAATGTCAAGGCGGTGCCGGGCGAAGACGCAGAGCTGAGCTGTGAGATCACCAAACCAGATGTTACGATCCGTTGGCTGAAAAACGGCCATTTGATCAGGCAGAGTCCTAAGTATGAGATAAGTGTGGAGAAAAACCTGGCACGATTGTTGATCAAGAACACCACAATCAGAGACTCTGGAGAGTACTGCTGTGAGGCTGAAGGTGTGGCTTCACGAGCAAAGCTGGAGGTCAGAGGTAGGTGAGGGCTTCCAAAAATAGTTATTTAACTATTCAGCTGTGAATTGCACAATGTATTGTGTTTTGACTGTAGAGTGTTGTGTAAATTAGTGCTGCCTTCTATTTTTTGTCATGTTTTGCCAATGCTGATCTTCCACTGCATTACTAAATGTAAAACTTGACAACATTTCCCGACTTCCTTTTCCCTTACAGACCTCCAGCACACGTTTGCGCGGGAGTTAAGGGAAACACAAGCAGAGGAAAAGGGTAAAGTGACCCTAGAGTGTGAGACTAGACGGCCAGCCAAACGCGTGACCTGGCTGAAGGGCATGGTGGAGCTGAGGTCTGGGAGGAAGTATGTCATCAGGCAAAAAGGGGTCCTGCTGTCCCTGACCATCACCTGCCTGGAGAAATCAGACACAGACATTTACATATGTGATGTTGGCACCATGCAAAGCCGGGCACAGCTCACAGTGCAGGGTGAGGACGAAGCGGAGGGAACACTGGCTTTGCATCATTGTTTTTAACTGTGTTCATTTTCAAACAGCTGGGACCAAGAACGTTTGGTTAAATACAATGTGGCTGGAGCAAATACTGAACAGTTTAACTGCCAATTCAGTTGTAATAGAGATTTAGGAATATATTGTTGAGGTTACTAAATGATACATTGATTTACAAATTAAAATCTTAAGAATGACAAAATGAATACACATGCAAGATCTCACATGGATTATATGGCTGAATAGAAGTTATTGACTCATAGCCAAATAAAAAGGAAATAATCATAGAAGTATTTTTTTCAAGGCTCTAAATTGTTCAACTCATTTATTTAATAAAAGTTACAACTAGTACACAAATACTTGAAATGAGCAAAATAGTGCATACTTACGCATAGCTAGGCTATAATTCTTTGCCAAAATGACCCAAAACAATAATGCTAGAGTTAAGACAGTATCTGCATTGTCACTACCTGGCTAGTGACTCTGTGGTGTGGGACCAGGTGACCTTTGTCCCCTTCATCATACCCAGGCTCCTGTTGAAGGTGGCAATGGTGTGTGGTGGCTAGTAAGGGCCATGTGGAGGTTATGTAACTTATGACTATAAGGATGAGGGGTTTCTTCAATGAGTAAGCACTGTTCTTTAGGGCATTAGTATCTTGATTTTATCACATCACCAAAACCTTGCATACTAACCATGGCCACTAATGCTAGGCTACATTTTTTTCCAAAATGACCTCAAACAATGATGCTTAAGTTAATGAAGATGCAAAACTTTTGAACTAATAAAGATGTTTATTAATTCTTCTTGACTTAATCTTTATAAGGATTATGGGATTTTGTATCTATCTTTTCCATGTTTTCCATTTTGCTTCAGGGCAGAAGGTGTTGATCTTGGATGAGCTGGAGGATGTTGAGTGCCTAGAGGGCGACACTGTCACATTCAGGTGTCGAATTTGTCCAAGTGACTACATTGGGATAAAGTGGTACCTGGACGAGACCCTGTTGTACACCAATGAGCTCAATGAGATCCAGATGCTGCCTGGAGGCTACCACAGCCTCACATTTAGACAGCTTGCCCGCAAAGACACCGGCACTATTTCGTTTGCTGCAGGGGACAAGAGATCGTATGCTTCGCTGCTGGTTCGAGGTGAGGCTTTCATTTTCCGGAGAGTTCTGGAATTTTTTGGTCACATTTAATTTAATTTTGGATTCACATCTTTTATTCTTCCAGAGAGGCGTCCCACCATCATTAAAGCACTGGAAGACTGTGAAGCTATTGAAGGAGGTGGTTTGGTTTTGTCTTGTGTGACCTCCAAGCCGTGTCACATCCTGTGGTACAAAGATGGCTGTCTGATGTGGAATTCCTCCAGGTATTTTGCCACTCGTTCTGTCTGCGAGGCCCGACTGACGATTCGGGAGGTCTGCAATAATGATGCTGGAGTGTATGAGTGCAGTGCAGGCTCTGTTACAACCAGGGCTGTTGTAACTGTCAAAGGTATGGAAAGTATTTAATACTTAATACTGACAAATATCAAAAGTGTAAAGGATGTCATCAATATATGAAAACACACAATTCTGCTTTTTATTGCTTGTTTTGTGACTTATGTTTCTCATCTTCATTGTCTGTTTTTAGCCATCCCAGCAGAGTTCACCCAGCCTCTAAAGGCCATGGATGCCAAAGAGGGGGAGACAGTGATACTGACTTGTGAATACTCTCTGCCTGGGGTGCAGTTCCACTGGTGGAGAGGTTTTGAGAGCATCAGGGCTGGAGACAAGTTCATGATGAAACAGAGAAAGACCATAAATTCCCTAACAATCAAAGCTGTGAAGCCTGTGGACTCAGGAGAATATTCTTGTCAGTGCAGGGATCACCGCACAACAGCAAGCCTCAAAGTACACGGTATGTCTCTTAACTTTTCCGTACCTTTATGTGCATTTTTTCATACCTCATTTACCAGAGTCACTTTTATGCTCTTTAATGTCAACACATATTTGGGATTCACACTGAACTGTCACAGATTTGTTGTTGGTATTCAATCACATTTAGCCACTTGTCATGAACAGCAGCAAACAGAGGCAGTCACAAACACCTTTAAACTAGGACAAACAGAAAATAATCCCTCATTCTACTCTCAGATCTGCATACTTAAAGCAATTATTGTTCTGTAGCTCCTGTATGGTGCTGCAAATTAGCTAGCATAGTTTTTATTCATGGCACATCAATATTTAAACCAGTCGTGTGAATGAATCTCCCATTTCACATTGCTCTAAGCACTATTTATTAAAAAAAATGATTGCCTTTTGTTTTCCAGCTGTTCCCATTACATTCATACAGCTTTTGAAGAACATGCAAGCAGAGGAGGGAGTCAATGTCATATTGCGCTGTGAACTGTCCAAACCTGGACTTCCAGTAGAATGGAGGAAGGGACAAGAGCTGTTGAAGAATGGGGTAAAGCACCAGATAAAGAAAAGAGAGACCACCCAGGAGCTTCTGATATGGAAGCCTTTGCCTGAGGACAGTGGGATCTACAGCTGTGTGTGTGCTGATCAGATGACATCTTCCACTGTCAAGATCACTGGTAGGTTGACGGCAGCAGTTTTGAGTATTCAAAATGAAAAATATAGTCAATGATTCTCTATAATTACTTATCTCACCACCAGCTCTTCCAGTCACCTTCAAGCAGAAGCTGAGGAACATGCAAATTGAGGAGGGCAACACAGCGACTTTACGCTGCGAGCTGTCCAAACCTGGTCAAAGTGTGGAGTGGAGGAAGTCAGGGAATGAACTAATAAGAAATGGAGAAAAGTATCAACTGAGGCAGAGAGACATGCTGATCGAACTGAGGATCTATGATGTGACACTTGAGGACAGCGATATCTACACATGCATCTGTGAAAACATAGAGACCACTGCAACACTGACCGTAAATGGTGAGTGATTGTTTTAAGTTATTTAAACCTCCTGTGAGGAACTTTTGGTGTGTGACAATTTGGTGCCCCGTGTGGTCAAAGCTGCTTTTGTAATTAATTAAGAGACATCAATTTAAATTTAAGTATAAAATCCAAACACAAGCGATGTTTCCTTTACCAAACAAGTAGGTCGGCTACAAAATTACACTATAGTGCAAAATATCAGGCTCACTCAAATTTCCCTATAGTATTAAAATTCTTCCTGTCAATCCCTGTGACTCCTCTTATCTTCTCATGACCCCACTTCCTCTGTCAGCTCTTCCCATCACTTTCAAGCAAAAGCTGAAGAACCTCCAAGTGGAAGAGGGCCACAACATCACATTGTATTGTGAGGTATCTAAACCTGGCGTCCCAGTTGAGTGGAGGCTTGGAGGAGATCTGTTGGAGAATGGAGAGAAGTACCAGATTAAGCAGAGGGACACCAACCTGGAATTGATCATCAGAGATGCTGATCCAGAGAATAGTGGAGTCTACACCTGTGTGTGCAGAGAGCAGAGGACTAAGGCAACCATTAAAGTTATTTGTATGTTGAATGTTTGCATACTCTTTTTTTTCTTTCCTTATTTACCCTATTTTGGAAATTTACAAAGTTGCCTGTACAGTGATTCTTAAATGTTTTAGCCTGTATTCTTCTGTGTATGTGTAAATAGTAACTGTTTCCGTGTCTATAGCGGTTCCTGCCACATTTAAAGTTAGCCTGAAGAGCCAGGAAGCTGAGGAGGGGAAGAGTGTGACATTACACTGTGAGCTGTCAAAGAAGGGAGTCCCAGTTCAGTGGCAGAGAGCTGGTCAGTTGCTGACTGAAGAGATATTTCGAGAAAAATACAAGATGGAGCAAGCAGGAAAGACAGCTCAGATGACCATTTTCAATTTGCAACCTGAGGATGCTGGGAAATATAGCTGTGTCACAGGAGATGAAAAAACCACAGCTGAAGTCAAAGTGAAACGTAAGTTGGAAATGTCCACATCAGTCAAATAAATGACATACCTGTGTCCCATGTTCGCTGTGCATTACATTTAAACCAATGAATTTAATTTTCTGTCCTTGTAAATGTTAATATAGATGTAAGTTGTAACCCCTGATCGTTGAGAAGTCCCACTCAGCAGTTTTAGTATACCTTTATACTTAAGTTGTTCATTGTGTAGCAATATATATCTACAGATCACATTGGATTTAGATGTATAATCACACTTCATAATAGAGTTAAAATTCCATATCCCATACCTGATATTAAATTGTGAGATGTTTTAATCGCTTTGAGGAGACCAGAAGCAGACAAATGTAGGTGTCCCTTTCAGTTAGTGGATACGTCAGGTTGCCAGTCTATGAGTTAATAATTTTGAGTTTATTCTAATAAACCCTCACAGCACTTCCTGTGTCATTCAAACGAGAGATCCAGAGCATGGAGGTGAAGGAAGGAGACAGTGGAGTTTTCATCTGTGAGCTCTCCAAACCTGGAGCTCCAGTGGACTGGCGGAAAGGCAGAGCGATCCTTAAGCCTGGAGAGAAGTATGAGATGAAGCAGGAGGGACGTCTCACTAAACTGATCATCAACAATGTAGAGGAGAGTGATGCTGGCAAATATAGCTGCAAGACAAAAGACAGCCAATCAACTGCTGAGCTCACTGTACAAGGCAAGAGAAAAGTCAAATAATATGTCTAATACCAGAAATTTCGGACTTATTCTTTTGTTAAGCAAAAATCTTCATCTGTTTTTTATCTTATTTTCCGAATGTATGCAACAGAATCAGCTGAGCGGAGACGTCAACGAGGTCAGCTCTAGTGTAGTACAATAAAAAGACAGTAGATTTAGTGCGTGTTAGCACTGTGTGAACTCCATTTTGTCATTTCACTTAAGCTGAATTGGGTAATTACTTTTCCATATCTTTTCATTTAGTTTGTTGTCCTGCTTATTGCCAAATGTACAATACACTGTGTAATGTACATTTCTGCGCACAAGCTTGGTGAAAACATAAATGTAGAGTCATTTCATAAACATACATCCCAACAACGGTGACTAAACTCTAGTACTAGAATGAGCTTTAGTGTTTCATTTTTGATTACTGTCTCGTGCCAGAGAAAAGTACTTATTTTGTGACTTGAGGACAGAACATCACAGACTGTAATGGATTGTCATATAATCCATTCAACAGTTGAGTTTAAACTGAATGGTTTGTTGTGTTGGGAAATTAAATATAAGCATGACAGATTTTCTTCTCTGCACATCCCATCAACAATGAATCTTTCATGCGATATTCATTGAGTTCACTGTCACTGTTCAGATAAAGACGTGTGTTTCAAATCCAGTTTGTTGATATCTGCATAACCAGATTTTGTTAGTTTGTTTCCCCTTTAGCCGATTTTGTTCAGAAGAGCCTTCTCGGTCAAGCTTTAAGATTTATGAATTATTAATCCAATACATTTTCTTAGAAGCCTGAGTCACTTGGCTGTGGCTCAAGCATTGTATTGTTGCTTAGGTGGTACTGAAGGAGTCTTATTGTTGGCTGTTCGGTCCCTAGCCCTTCTTCTGACATGTCAGACATGTTCTCTGTTGATAGGTTTACCACCAAGTTTTAAGTTGCCACTAACTGACCAGGAGGCGACTGAGGGCAACAGCATGGTCCTGCACTGTGAGCTCGACAAACCTGCCCTCGCAGTGGAGTGGAGGAGAGGTACAGAGCTGCTGAGAAATGGAGACAAATACCAAATGAGGAAAAAGGACCTGCTGGTGGAAATGAAGATATCAGAGCTCAGTCTGGACGACACTGGAGATTATACCTGTATATGTGGAGATCAAAGGACCAAAGCTGTGGTCAAAGTAAATGGTGAGTACTTCAGAAGCAAACAGAACAGTTACATCAGGGCTTTCCAACTTCAACAGCAATAGGGCCACATAGTACAAGCTCAGGTGTTGTGGGGGTGTGGGGGGAGGGGGCTGATGCAGGCCACAATAAAATTGTCAACTAATGGCTACAAGGCTCTTACACTTACCATATTACAGATTTGTATTATCATACATTCTTTGTCAACAGTAGTTGTATATACAAGATGGCGAGCCATTGGTAGTTTTTAATTTAAATTTAAATTTAATATTTCTTTTATGACATCTCAGTCTTCATAATGGCCTTTGTAATTGGCTGAACTTTAATTTTTTTATTTTTGGGGGGGCTTTTCATACCTTTATCCGGAAGGTGGGAAAGTGAATAGAGTAGCAAACTGTGAAGAGAGAGTGGGGAATGCCATGTGATAAAGTACAGAGGTTGGAGTCAAACCTTGGTCCCCCGCTCCTTGGACCATAGCCTCTGTACATGGGATACACAGTGTAACCCCTCAGCTCACTGGTGCCCCACTTGCCAGAACTTTAAACAGTATTGCTTGTACTATTGCTTTGGCTACTGAACTTATATTTAGGTCTGTGATAAGATGCCAGAGGTAGTAAATTGTGTTAAATGTGAATGTAAAACATATCAAAAAAGTTTCTATTTCTTCTGCCTCAGAGCGACCAATCAGATTTCTTCAGGAACTGAAGAATATTCAGGTGCAGGAAGGCAATGGAGTGGCACTCTGCTGTGAGCTCTCCAAACCCGGCATTCCAGTTCAGTGGAAGAAAGGAGACAAAGTGCTGACCAATGGAGAGAAATACCAGATGAAACAGAGCGGCTTCACCATGGAGCTCCTCATCAGAAAAAGCCAGCCTGAGGACAGTGGCACATACAGCTGTGTTTGTGATGACATAAGGACCGCTGCCACTATCATCATCACCGGTGAGAGACAGTTCTTGTTATTTAAGAGAAACACTTTGCTTTGGATATCTGAATGCTTTATACCGTGATTTCTGTGTCTTTCTTGCTTGTCTGTCCACAGCAATCCCTGTAACTTTCAAGCAAAAGTTGAAGAACCAGGAAGCTGTGGAGGAGGGCAGTGTCACACTTCGCTGTGAGCTTTCTAAACCAGGAATCACAGTCGAGTGGAGGAAAGCTGCTCAACTTCTGAATGAGGGAGAAAAATACCAGATGAAGCAGGAGGGCAGGATGGCTGAGATGCTGATCAGGAATTTAAGTCTTAAAGATGCTGGGGAGTTCAGCTGTTTTGTTGGCTCTGTTGTGACATCAGCTGACATTAGAGTAAGAGGTATGCTTCACGATAGCCACATGAAGATACATTTCTGTTCAGCACAGAGAGAAAAACCTTTACTAAAAATTAAACCCGAAATAAAAAATTGAGAGTGAGAGGAATGTATTTCCATTTTCCACTTTGCCTTATACATTGTTGTTTTTTTTATTTCCAGCAATTCCTGTAACATTTAAAAAAGATGTGGAGAATTTGGAGGTGAAGGAAGGCGACAGTGGAGTTTTCTGCTGTGAGCTCTCCAAACCTGGAGCTCCAGTGGACTGGAGGAAAGGCAGAGTGGTCCTCAAACCCGGATACAAATATGAGATGAAGCAGGAGGGGCGTCTCACTAAACTGATCATTAACAACGTAGAGGAAAGTGATGCTGGGAAATATACCTGCAAGACTGATGACAGCCAATCATCTGCTGAGCTCACTGTCAAAGGTAGGAAAGAGATCCCATGCTTTAAACAGGACATTCTCTTTGATTTCATTGAGTTTTTTTTAGAATTGCAAGAACACAATAAGGGAAGCAGTTTTTTTTTTTAATTGAATAGGCAGAATAACCAGGCCATGGTTGTCTTTGCAGCTCCTCCCATCACATTCAAGACAAAGTTAAAGAGCCAGCAGGTGGAGGAGGAGAACAGCGTGACCATGAGCTGCGAGCTGTCGAAGCCTGGCCTTTCTGTAGAGTGGAGGAAAGGACAAGAGCCACTGAAGAATAATTTCAAGTACCAGATTAAAAATCGAAATTGCATAATGGAGCTTACCATCAAAAACTCACAGCTTGAGGACAGCGGACTTTACAGCTGTAACTATGGTGATGTCAAGACCACAGCCAACATCACCATTACACGTAAGAGAAGATTTTAAACTTTTTGAAAAAGAACTGACGTTTAAATGACAAAAAGTGAAAAAAGTAATAATATATATTTTAATAACAGCATAAAGCTCAACCACCAACAACTTTACTTTTTTAGTCATTCCTTTTTAAATTATTACATTTTGTTTTCTGAATACAGTTCTTCTTAAAGAATGGCCAATTGTATCTGCTTTAAAAAAAACAAATTACATTAATTTAGCGTTAGACAGCTTGACATTAAATATCAAAAAAACACAAAATCGGTGTCTCCACAGCTATCCCCCTCACCTTCAAAATGGGTCTGAAGAACCAGGAGGCCCCTGAGGGAGGCAACGTGTCCCTTCGCTGTGAGCTGTCGAGGGCCGGGGTGCCTGTGCACTGGTGGAAGGCGGAGGACCAGCTTTATCACGGGGGAAGATATCAGATGACGCAGAAAGGGAATATAGCTGAGATGCACATCAAAAACATCCAGCCCGAGGATGTCGGGGAGTACAGCTGTGTCCTGGGAGAGCAGAAGACAACGGCTGAAGTCAACGTGAGAGGTAACAGACGTGCTGTTGTCATGCAAGCAGCTATAGTTAACATGGGAATTCTGGGAAGTCTGAGATCAGGTTAGGTGTATGGTAACAACTGCTATAACCTACAGTTGATAAGTGTAACTATATCCTGTATAGATGCACTGTTGCAATAAAATGCAAAGTTATTTTTGCCTTGTTGCCTCATCAGTGCTGGGGAATCTGCTGATGTACTGTTGATTTCAAAGTGCAGCCGCTGTTATTTGGCATTATTATAGTAATAATACAGTATCAGATAGACTCCATTATCCACTTGTTTGTTCCTATTTAACATGACTCTCATCATTTGAGAATTATCATTCCAAAATCTCCACAAATAATATGAATCCTACAATCACACGAGTAAATCTGTTGGCTGATAACGTGGTATACCCCCAATACCTGCTTAATACCACTGATGAATTGGAGTGCATGTTCTTTCCTAAATAAACACAGGATCCTGATTTGTTATGATAACTAGATCAGATTTTGGTTAAGAATTTAGACTTTTGTAACAAGTTCCCTCCTTTCCTTCTTTTTACCAGCGGCAGCATCGGTGTTCTTTGAGAAGGAATTGGAAAACCAAGCGGTGATGGAAGGGAAATCTGTGTTACTGTCTTGTGAAGTTTCCAGCGCTAATGTTCCTGTCACTTGGAAGAAGGATAACACAACGATAGAGGAAGGAGGGAGATACATTTTAAAGAAGAAAGGCCCAACACACACTCTGGAGATCAAGAAACTGTGTCTGGAGGACGCTGGAGAGTACTGCTGTATCAGCAGAGGCAAGAAGACAACTTCCAAGCTGATAGTGAGGGGTATGTGGATACTACAGAAGACTTTATCCCTTTATTTACAGATGTTAGATTTGTTGTTGTACTAACCACAATGCTGTTCTCACCTAATATGTTGAAAATAAATCCCATTCCATCTCTAAAAAGCCAGCTGTATAGCTTCCTCTTCTTCCACAGAGCGCGTGCGGATTGTTACGCTGCTCCACGACATAACAGTGACGGCGGGTGAGGATGCAACATTTGTGTGTGAGCTGAGCCACGCAGATGTGAGTGAGGGCGTCTGGTGGCTAGGCTCCAGCCCTCTCCAGAAGAATGAAATGAACCAGATGACCTGCCAGGGTCATCAGCATCGACTGGTCCTCACCATGACAACACCTGAGGAGACTGGCACTGTGGCTTTTGTGATTGGGGAAGAGAGGACCTCTGCAAGTTTGCTAGTTCTACTTAGGCCTAAAGGTAAAAAGCAACATTAGGGATCTAAGACGTTGATAAGAAGAAGAATAAGAAGTCATTTCCTTTGAAGCACTCAAATGAATATAACATTCTTCCATTCTAGTCTTATTTGAGGAGAAGCCTCAAGATGTTGTGATCATGGAAGGAGAAACAGCCACTTTGTCCTGCAAGACCTCTGATTTAACCTCCCTGGTTACCTGGAGGCGCAACCACATCCCCCTCCGACATGGTGATAAATATGAACTACTTAAGGAGGGAAACATTAACCTACTACTCATCCATGATGTGGATCCCTTGGATACTGGCATATACTCTTGTGATACAGGAGATGAGCAAAGCAATGCCAAACTTACTGTGACAGGTAAAAGTGTATAATGTTGTTTAAAGGTGGTGGATTGATGTTCACTGTTTTACCCGTGTTATATGAACAGGAACTACATTTAGCAGATTATACTAGGAAATAAACTTACTACACAAAATGCGTCAATTCCTGTTCTTCTCCCATATTTCCATAGAACTCCCTCCATGCTTCTTAGAAGAATTACAGAGTCTAGAAGTTGAAGAGGGAGGTTCAGCTTCTCTGTACTGTGAGCTTTCTAAACTTGGAGTGCCGATTCAATGGAGGAGGAACAGACTGCCAATAACAGCTAGCAGAAAGTACAAGATGCAGCAGGATGGCTGCCTCCTCCAGCTCCTCATCAAGGATCTCAAACTTGAGGACAGTGGCAGCTACACATGTCAAGCAGGAAGTGCGGAGACCACTGCAACTGTTACAGTGAAAGGTTTGAGTGTTTTTGTATTAACATCTAACCCGTTACCTGTTGTGTAGAGAGATGTAACATTGTACTTCCAAACCCATTTTCTTAGAGCTCCCTCCATTCTTCAAGAAGGAACTTAGAGGCGTGGAAGTCGAGGAGGGGAGTGCAGCCACCCTGTGCTGTGAGCTGTCAGGTCCTTTTGAATCGGTGAAATGGAAGAAGAACAGACTACCCCTGAAGGCTAGCAGGAAGTATGAAATGAAACAAGATGGCTGCCTCATACAGCTCCACATCAAGGATCTCACACCTGAGGACCGTGGAAGCTACACATGTCAAGCAGGGAGTGCAGAGACGACGGCAAACGTGTCCGTAAAAGGTGTTTGTTTTCAAAGTATTACATGGCTTTAAGCTTTAACTCAAGAAGGCTACATGAACGTTATTCCTACCATTTATTTGGGCCTTACTTGCTTATTTCTGGATTGTTACTTCTTTTTGACTTAAGACACATTTCTTCATTAGTCCCTATTCTTCCTGATATTTTCCAGAGCTCCCGCCATTTTTCAAAGAAGAATTGCTTAATGTGAGACTTGATGAGGGAGGTACAGCCTCTCTGCACTGTGAGCTGTCTAAGCCTGGAGTGTCAGTACAATGGAAGAAGAACAAACTTCCACTTAGAGCTAACAGGAAGTATGACATGAAGCAAGATGGCTGCCTCGTCCAGCTCCACATCAAGGACCTCACACCTGAGGACAGTGGAAGCTACACATGTCAAGCAGGAAGTGCAGAAACAACAGCAACTGTGACAGTAAAAGGTTGTCTGTTTGGACATTGTTATATTTCATTCTAAGTAGTGTGCAAGCATTAAACAATTCAAATAATTATCAACTGAATTTTCTGAAACTCATGTATCACAAATACCGTCCAGATCACATTCGGCCTTATCTTACAAGTCTGGTAAATTTAGTGACTGTAATTATGAAACATTTATTTTTTGTGAGTCTTAAACATTTTATATTTCACAGAGCTCCCACCATATTTTAAAGAGGAAATGCAAAATCTGAAGGTCGAGGAGGGAGATACAGCCACTCTGTACTGTGAGCTGTCAAAGCCTGGAGTGTCAGTGCAATGGAAGAAGAACAAGTTAACGCTGAGAGCAAACAGGAAGTATGAGATGTGGCAGGATGGCTGCAACCTCCAACTTCACATCAAAGAGCTTACACTTGAGGACAGTGGCAGCTACACATGTCAAGCAGGACAGGAAGAAACAACTGCAACCATTACAGTGAAAGGTTTGTGTGTTTCATGAATATATGACTTGAATAGAGGATGTTAGTATAAGATATATTTGTATTTATTGTAAGGCACTTTTGCTGTTCTTCTCTGGTCTGTCTGTTAGTTAAGCATTACAGTAGTCCAAAACGCTATAATAACTCTGTTCTGTTGAGATGTTATGAACATATCACATTATATTATAGATACAAAATAAAGTTATCCGTGCCTTTTCTGTCCAGAACTCCCTCCATTCTACAAAAAAGACTTGGAAAGTGTAGAGGCTGATGAGGGAAGCACTGCCACTCTGAACTGTGAGCTGTCTAAGCCTGGTGTATCAGTTACCTGGAAGAAGAACAAGCTGCCACTGAGAGCCAACAGGAAGTATGAGATGAAGCAGGATGGCTGCCTCCTCCAGCTGCTCATAAAGGATCTTAAACCTGAGGACTCTGGAAACTACACTTGTCAAGCAGGAAGTGCAGAGACCACTGCAACTGTGACAGTGAAAGGTGTGTGCATTTAACAGTGAACGATCCTGTTTTTGCTCTACATGCTTTAACTACAAAAAAACTGCAATTAAGCATTTTAACTTAAAAACTTGTTGAAAAGTGTTGACAATGTCTGCTCTGCAAGACACAAATGCTTCTGTTTGTTGGGAACATATTTCCATTCACATGAACAGTTATGTGTATATTCAATATTAACCCTTTTTTGCAGAGCTAGAACTATTCTTTAAAGAAGAATTACAAAATTTGGAGGTCGAGGAGGGAGGTAGTGCCTCTCTGTACTGTGCTCTGTCTAAGCCTGGGGTAACAGTAACATGGAAGAAGAATAAGGTGCCATTAAGAGCTATCAGGAAGTGTGAAATGAAGCAGGATGACTGCCTCCTCCAGCTGCTCATTAAGGATCTCAAACCTGAGGACAGTGGAGATTACACTTGTCAAGCAGGACATGTAGAGACTTCTGCAACTTTGACAGTGAAAGGTTTGTGCATTTGCCATCAATGAATACAGTGTTTCTTTGCATACATTTAGCCATATATCAAACCTTCCCACGATAAGTAAGAAGCTACTATGTAGATCAACCATTTACATTGTTATATATCTTAAAATTCTAGACAATGTTTTGTTATGTGCAAAATGCACTTTCTCCTATTTGTAAGGTGAAAACAGTCTTTGATTTTTTTTTAACATGAATGATAAGTTTTTGTTTTCAATCTGTACCCATTCTTGCAGAGCTTGCACCATTCTTTAAGAAAGAATTACAAAGTGTGGAGGTCGAGGAAGAAGGTACAGCCTCTCTGTACTGTGAGCTGTCCAAGCCCGGAGTGTCAGTACAATGGAAGAAGAATAAGGTGCCATTGAGAGCTAACTGGAAGTATGACACGAAGCAAGATGGCTGCCTCATACAGCTCTGCATCAATGATCTCACACCTGAGGACAGTGGAAGCTACACATGTCAAGCAGGAAGTGAAGAGACCACTGCAACTGTGAGAGTGAAAGGTTTGTCTGTTTGGTAATAAAAAACAAGTGTTAGCGATGTACTGTATGCATTCAAACACTGTGAGATTAGAAGAATTTCTGATTGTCTTAACCTTCTGAGTGGCACTGAACTACTATTACAGTCCAAAGTTATATTATAAGTTTACTGGTACTGCAGGTCTTGATACTGTTAGTATGATCAAGTACATTTTAGACCTTTTTATTCATTTTTAAATATGGCCACTTGAATTAAGTTTTTTTAATCCCTATCTATTATTCCAGAGCTTCCTCCATATTTCAAGGAAGACTTGTGTAGTGTGGAGGTGGAGGAGGGAGGTACAGCCTATCTGAACTGTGAGCTGTCTAAACCTGGAGTTTCAGTACAATGGAAGAAGAACAAGCTGCCACTGAGGGCTAACAGGAAGTATGAGATGAAGCAAGAAGGCTGCCATTTCCAGCTGCACATCAAGGATCTTAAATCTGAGGACAGTGGAAACTACACATGTCAAGCAGGAAGTGTGGAGACTTCTGCCACTTTATCAGTCAAAGGTATGCACTTTTGATAGTAAGAAATGTAGTGTTAACAGTGCAGGCTTTAAACTACAAATTGAAATTTGAAGAAGGAATGATTGTCATGACTTTTTGCCATATAATGTGCTTCTGTAACCTTAGTCTCAACCCACATTGTAAGTTTATAAACAAGTCTTTTAGGTATAGACATTTTTGATATTTTGGTTAACTGTTAATTATTTACCATTGAACTTATTTTAATTCTTTACCTATTTTCCCAGAGCTCCAACCATTTTTCAAGGAAGACTTATCTAGTGTGCAAGTGGAGGAGGGGGGCACTGCCTCTCTGTGCTGTGAGCTGTCTAAGCCTGGTGTTTCAGTACAATGGAAGAAGAACAAACTTCCACTGAGAGCTAACAGGAAGTATGAGATGAAGCAAGATGCCTGCCTTCTCCAGCTTCACATCAAGGATCTCAAACCTGAAGACAGTGGAAGCTACACTTGTCATGCAGGAAGTGTAGAGACCACTGCAACTGTGACAGTGAAAGGTGTGTGCTACTGCTTCCTGATACCTAACTTAAAGTTTCATCAAAGACATTTCTGCGCCTTTTTTATTAACTTACAGTCATTTCCGATAGTTCATATTTGTTTTTCCATCCTTACCTATTTTTCCAGAGCTCCAACCATTCTTCAATAAAGACTTATTTAGTGTGGAGGCTGAAGAGGGGGGCACGGCTTCACTGTACTGTGAGTTGTCTAAGACAGGAGTTTCAGTTCAGTGGAAGAAGAACAAACTTCCACTGAGAGCTAACAGGAAGTATGAGATGCAGCAAGATGGCTGCCTTCTCCAACTTCACATCAAGGATCTCAAACCTGAAGACAGTGGAAGCTACACTTGTCAAGCAGGAAGTGTAGAGACCACTGCAACTGTGACAGTGAAAGGTGTGTGCTACTGCTTCCTGATACCTAACTTAAAGTTTCATCTAAGACATTTATGCGCCTTTTTTATTAACTTACAATAATTTCCGATAGTTCATATTTGTTTTTCCATCCTTACCTATTTTTCCAGAGCTCCAACCATTCTTCAATAAAGACTTATTTAGTGTGGAGGCTGAAGAGGGGGGCACGGCTTCACTGTACTGTGAGTTGTCTAAGACGGGAGTTTCAGTTCAGTGGAAGAAGAACAAACTTCCACTGAGAGCTAACAGGAAGTATGAGATGAAGCAAGATGCCTGCCTTCTCCAGCTTCACATCAAGGATCTCAAACCTGAAGACAGTGGAAGCTATACTTGTCAAGCAGGAAGTGTAGAGACCACTGCAACTGTGAGAGTGAAAGGTGTGTGCTACTGCTTCCTGATACCTAACTTAAAGTTTCATCTAAGACATTTATGCGCCTTTTTTATTAACTTACAATAATTTCCGATAGTTCATGTTTGTTTTTCCATCCTTACCTATTTTTCCAGAGCTCCAACCATTCTTCAATAAAGACTTATTTAGTGTGGAGGCTGAAGAGGGGGGCACGGCTTCACTGTACTGTGAGTTGTCTAAGACGGGAGTTTCAGTTCAGTGGAAGAAGAACAAACTTCCACTGAGAGCTAACAGGAAGTATGAGATGAAGCAAGATGCCTGCCTTCTCCAGCTTCACATCAAGGATCTCAAACCTGAAGACAGTGGCAGCTATACTTGTCATGCAGGAAGTGTAGAGACCACTGCAACTGTGACAGTGAAAGGTGTGTGTACATTACATCTTATGGTGTATGCATTCAAATTTGATATGCTACTCTCTTTTTTAAACAATTAAAATATTTGAACAATAGGCATCTCAATGCTTTTGTACAATATAGAGGACCTGGCCAATGAACATTCAGTATTTAACCCCAATTTGACTGTAAAAACTAAATATATTGACAAATATTATTTGGCACCCTATCAACTACTTTCTCAAGCAATATTCTGGTCTACTCTCTCCCACACACCCAGAGCTCGCTCCATTTTTCAAAGAAGAATTACAGAGTGTGGAGGCTGAGGAGGGAACTACAGCCTCACTGTGCTGTGAGCTGTCGAAGCCTGGAGTGTCAGTACAATGGAAGAAGAACAAACTTCCATTGAGAGCCATCGGAAAGTATGAAGTGAAGCAAGATGGCTGCCTCCTCCAGCTCTACATCAAGGAGCTCAAACCAGAGGACAGTGGCAGCTACACATGTCAAGCAGGAAGCGCAGAAACCTCTGCAACTGTATCAGTAAAAGGTGTGTGCATCTCTAATTTGTAAAGCTACAATACAAGATTAGTGTAATCATGTCCAACCTCTCTCATGTATTAAACAAATCTCTGTTTCATTTTCTAGCAATACAACTGACTCCTCCAAAGACAGAGTCTCCCACAGTGCAGCTTTTGGCAAAAGGCGCCATTTCAGAGTCAACTCCATCTCCAGAGGATGAGAAGCCAAGCATCCCAGAGGCTAAACCCGTTCCTCCAGAGCCAAAAAAGAGAACAAACAGGAAAGCATCTATTACCCCTTTAGACAAAGATGTAAAATCACTGTTTGACCTAAAAGATTCTATACAGAGGGAGAATAGCGAAGACCAAAAGGGCATACAACCTGCAAAGTCTATGGTGAAAGACGTTGATGATGCATGGAATGTAACACAACAGGAGAGCAATAAGGAGAAAGACAGTGAGTTGATGAAGAAAGTGGATAAGACAATAAGACGCCTGGAGAAAGACAAAGATGTGGAAGAACCAGAAAGGTCTTTGGAAACAGAAACAGAAGTTAAAATGGAAGGCATACAACTAGAAAGGGATGTAGAGAATATAGTCAAGGTTGAACAAAATGGAAATCAATCAGACAAGGCTCACGGAGACATCGTGTGTGAACAAAATAAGAAGCAATTGATATGCCTGGAAAAGGAAAAAGAAGTTGACCTAAAGTCAAAGCAACCAGGACAGTCTTCAGAGAAGACAAGCAAAGTTGACTGGAAAGAGAACGTTACAGCGCCAGAACTTTGGAAGAGAAGTGATCAAGAAAAACCATCTTTGAAACCAAAAGAAAAGTATATTGAGGAGGAACACATTAAAGAACCACAGAGGCCTCGAGCAAAGGAGGGTGAAGTGGGCAAAACACAAGAGGAACCTTTAAAACCACCAGTAAGATCTAAAGGAAATGTGACCACGGTAAAGAAACCACTTAAAAATGTTGCTAGGGAAGCAGAGGAGATGGATGTCCCATCAGTAAAGCCTCCCATAAGTGATTCTGAAGAAGACCACAAACAAAGAAGGCATGTGAAACAACAAGCGTCGACGGAAGGAGAGAGGGAGGGAAAGCAACTGGCTGTGAATAAACAGTCCGTAGATCAAGCAGAAAAGACAGAAAAGGAGGCTGAAATTTCAGCTCCAAAACCACCTGTGAGGGTAAAAAGCAAAGCAAAAGGGGGAATGGATAAACAGTATTCAAGGGACACAGAGACCGATCAAGATGATCAGCAGACAAGAGCTGTGGTTAAAACATTGGGTGATAAGCCTATGAAACCTTCTGTAGAGAGTTTGAAAAGAGAAGTTGAAGAGAAGCAAAGGTTTGAGATGTCAGTAACATCAGACGCTGAGATAGATGAGGAAATTAAGCAACCTGTGAAAGCACCAGAAAGAGATCCAAGCATCAAACAGCCAATCAAACAACCAGTCAAACCAATGAAAAAAGAACCTGAAGAGGACCAGGAAATAAGGCTGGGAGTCGAACCAATGAGAAGAGCAGCCGAACAAAAAGCAGCAAAGATGACAGAAGAAATCCCGCTCCTGTACATTTCTGAGGATGAGACTTTCTCAGAGGCTCTGACTGAGTTACCAGAAGACCTCAGCAATAACAACACCGCTGGGTTTTTGGCTGACAGGTTAACACAACCGTCTTCTCTTCTTCCTGTCAATGAACCCCAACAGGTACAACCTCAAAGCAAAGAAACACCAGAGTTTGACTTCAGCATTGAGGATGAACCACAATTGCAAGATGCTGCAGTCAAAATCCAGGCTGCCTTTAAGGGCTATAAAACACGTAAAGACATGCGACCTGTCTTCAAAGAGGTGTTTAAGAACCAGAGTGCAGATCTCCATGGTACAGTTACTCTAGTGTGTGTGGTAGAGGGAAAACCCAGCACTGTGCGCTGGCTGAAAAACAGCCAACAAATTACCAGTGACCATCGATGCCGAATTGAGTCTACAGAGAACGGCATTTGCACTCTCGTGATCAAAAACTTGACTGCAAATGACAGTGGGGTCTATACATGTGAGGTATTGAATAAGTTTGGTGTGACCTCCTACAATGGAAACATAACAGTAGTACAGCCTCAGAAGCTTCTACACCCACCCCTCGCAGCCATAACTCCTCTGCAACTCGCCCCACAAATGCCTGATGCCCAGACTAAGTCTCAAACCCATATACCCACCTCTGTTCCTGATGACGCAAACTATGTAGAAAGTGTTACTGAATCTCTGTGGGAGGCCTACAACCTGACGGAGCAGGACGCTCAGATGAGACTGCAAGAGAGGAGAGCATCCTCGATCATTGCTGCCAGCTCCAGTGAGTTTTATTCTCTTACTGTTTATGACAGAAATATGTGTGTGCTTGGCCTCATGTCTACAGAAAATAATGTTATGATTGTCTGCTTTCAACAGTGTCAAGTCCCTCTGATTATGAAACGGCTCCGGATATAATGGAACCTGCTGAGACTGGTCCAGTTGTGCCAAGGTCAGGAGCAGAAAGAGAATAGGTTTTGTTATCTGGATTTGTCCTTTTATCAGAATCTGAATCAGCTTTATTGACCATGTATGCTTACCCACACACAGAGGAGTTTGACTTCGGTGAACTGTGCTCTCAATATACAAAAAGTACAACATTAAATATAACCATAAAATAAGTAAAGACTAATATAAACAAGGCTAGATAAGACAATAGTGCGGTGGTGAGTAGTGCAAAAATGCCGACATGTGAAATGTGTTTATGAAGATACCCAAAGAGTTTTTGAAAACTGTTTCAGGGAAGTGACAACAGCAGTGGATCCAGTGCCTCCAAAAGATGAGGACGAACAGACAAGTCCCCCACAACTTCCTATGAAGCTATTGAAAGTAAAAGGTAAGCCTTGATTTCTTCCACCAGTGTTATTATCTCCTCTCCTAAAGTTGTAAATCACAGTAATGTTCCTTTTTTTCTCTTTAGGGGCTCATGAAGGTAAAATGAGGACACCGTCTCCCAAACACCACCGTGCTCACACACCCTTAACAAGTACTGTCTCTGGATCGGAGTCAGAAGGGGAGGAGGATAGACGAGAGGTAAGCAAATAATTGTGATTAAATCTAGTACAATAACCATATGATATTTTGTTGGATTATTTTGTCTAATATATTCTAATTATTTTTCAACCTCAGACATTTGAAATGTATGTAGCTCGAGCAGACTGCAGCCCTGACAGTGGAAACAAGGACAGTTTTGTGTTGAAGGGGGGCCAGTTTGTGGAGGTCCTGGACTCTGTTCATCCTGATAGGTGGCTGGTGAGGACTAAACCCACCAAAACTAACCCTGCTCGTCAGGGATGGGTGTGTCCCGCCTACCTGGAGAAGAAAAGAAAGGTAAGCTATATAAACAGTGAAAATCTGAAACCTTAATCATATTCTGCAAGTTTTACTGACAATAGAATCTTTCACTTAATTAAGTGATGGGAAATTTAAAAAGCTATTGATCATAAATACATGCAATTTGTTGAAACAGGAGGCCTTCCCTGCATTAAGAGCACCACAACAGGATCTTGATGGAATTGGGTCTACAGGAGAAGAGTACAGAAGAGCTCTGAGGTGTGTCATTCTGCTATCATACAATGACTGGTCACATAAACAGGGGAGCATTATTTCAAATCAAATGTATTTGAGTTTTATTTATTGTTGTACTTATTTTTTTCTCATTTACACGTATTCCTTGTAGCATCTTTATAACTCTTTCATTTGCTCTCATAAAAGTCTCAGATGTGGACTATTAAAACAAATACTACTTCAACACAACCAATCTGCATTTCATTTCCTTCATCTTCAGCCAACTGATCCAAGGCTTCGTTGATGGAGAAGAGGAGTTTGTGAAGGAGATGAAGATGTTCACCTCTCACCAGCTAAATGATTTGGACTCTAGCCGGAACGTCCCCATTAACATCTTGAACCAGAAAGAGATCATCTTCAGGAATATCAAAGACATTGTGTTTCTGCATGAGAAGTAATGAAACCCACACACAAGAAAAACAAATGGATTGTATTATAGTAAACATAATCAATACATTTTGATTGTATTACTATGTGATGCAAATAAATAATAAGATCATGTCTTCTTCTCAGGTGTATTCTCCCTGGTCTGAGAGCGTGTGTCACAGACGATGATGTGGCCATGCATCTGATCAAACACACTGAGGACTTTGAGAAGTACCTACACTACATGGTGGGACAAGCACAAGCAGAAGCCTGCATCAAAGACAAGGCCATCCAGCAGTTTTTTAAAGTACACACAACATCTGGTTGGATTTAAACACAAACATTTTACAGTAATTGTGGCGATGAATGTGCTGAAAAGCAACTTTTAAAAAAATATATCCAATGTTCTTTTCTGTTTGATACAATTCTCTTCACACTTCAGGAGTTAATAGAACCCACTAAGCCCGAGGGTCCAGTCATGGATGTTCTGACCTTCCTCCAGCAGCCAGTGGAGAGGATTCAAACCTACCAGGCTTTACTGAAGGTCAGCGCCCAGTTTCACTTTTATGTAAAATCTTAATCATTACTTTCAACATGAGTTTGGTAGTGCCTGACTGCCCGTCTTGTTATCTCGTAATAATGTAGATAAAAGTAAATATTGGTTTCATGGGTATTTATTTCCACTCGAGCTAAGAATTAAAACTTTTTCTGCTCATGAAGTTGCTTAATGAAACTGTGTCAGCTGAATGTCTGGGATTCAAAATATAAAATGTTGTTACAAGGAATTGGTCAAGAACAAAGCCAAAAGTGGCCAGAGCTGCTGTGTTCTGGAGGATGCTTTTTCCACTGTGTCCTGTCTACCCTGGAGGTCTGACAACCTGCACCAGGTGTCCCTCATCGAGAACTACCCAGCTCCTCTAACCACCCTGGGCGAGCCTGTGCGACAGGTAACTACAGATGAATGGGCCTATTAGGAGGTTTCGGCATGATGACTTTATTAAGTTTTGTTAAAACTTGTAAAAATGCTTTTGCAAAAATCTAATGAAACTTTTTTCCTAGGATCACCAGAAAATGTCATTCATTTTTGAAGCAGTGTGCAAAACTCTTCTCTGACCAAGTTGCAGCATCAATTTTTTTAACAGAATACATAAACATTATAATTCTTTAAAGAATACCTAAATAAGGGGTTGTCAGTCTTTAATGTGCATTTATAAAAATATATCCTGTCCCATGTGTTGATCATATAGTATGGTCCTCACTAATTTTCTTTCAGGGAGTCTTAACGGTGTGGGAGGAAACTCCAGAAAGCAAAACAGCCACTAGAGGGCATCAGAGACAAGTATTTCTCTTCAAGGAATGCATTGTACTGTGTAAACTGAAAGGTGACACATATTCTTTCAAGAACAAAATGAAGGTAAGATCTGTTCTTTTCTTGTCACAGTTTGTCTCATTTGTTTTTTAAACTAAGCAAGACAACAGTGAAGCCTTGTAATACCGCATTTGGCCACAAATAATGATATATCCTGCATGTCATTGTACACTGAAAATCTTATCCATCTTCCGTATAGTTTGTCTTCTTACTCTCACTTTTTTTACCTAACCAGCTGAATGATGTGGAAATTAAGGAGACTGTGGGTGGAGAGGAAAAGTGTTGGGGGTTGTGGCATGAGCACAGGGGCTCATTGCGGAAGTACACCCTGCAGGGTCGCTCCTCCCTGATCAAACTCTCCTGGCTCAAAGATCTGAGGGAGTTACAACAAAACTCTAGTCTGCCCACTAATTGTACGTATTTTTTTTTTCCTGGGCAGGGAATTTCATGTTGGACAATCAATATATGGATTTGGAAATATTTTAAATGTAATTATAATATAAGAAATATAAATGGTAGCAAAAGGATCACATTGCCTTCTGACATTCTCAGCTGGTGTGTCATGCATGTTGGATGTTTAGTTTGTCTGTATCTAGGTGAACATGTCATCAAAGGTTTGGTGAGTGATTTCTGTTTTTCTTTTTTTATCTTCTCAACAGGCCCACCTGTATTTCAGTCTCTCTTGTCTGACTGCACGACAAAAATAGGACAAACAATCAAACTGACCTGTAAAGTCAAAGGATCCCCAAAACCAGTGATTAGCTGGCTCAAAGGTCAGAAATAACTCGCTCAAATGATTATATTCTGTACTAACTTCTAAGTGTAAAAGGTGTTGAAAGAAGTAGTTGGGTTTGTCGTTTTCCTCTGTATTTATTCTCCTTTAATAACAGAAGGATGATTTCCTGACCAAATTTGTCCTATATGCATTGTTTAGTGGTGTTTCAATGGTTAAAAGTCTGATGTCAACCTCACAGATGGCCTGCCCTTAGAAGATGACTCACGTCACATCATCACAGCAGACAGGTCCGGAACCTGCAGTCTCATCCTGGACAGCCTCACAGCAGAGGACTCTGGACAGTATGCCTGCTATGCTTCCAGCTCCATGGGCAGGGCTGGTACTCTGGCTAAGGTGGTGGTGCAGGGTGAGTCAACAAATACCGTCCTTCTAAACAACTTGAGTGTAACTCCAGAGTCATAATTGTGTTTGAAGATAAATGTTGTACATGCTGTACATGCACAGTTCCACAAAAAACAGAAACACTAACGTCATAAAAATATATGTCATATTTATACTACATCTACGATATCTATAAATCTAAAAACAACTTGATGTTGTTACTTGAACTGAGTATGAAATGAGTATCTACATGTAAGTATACACGTATGTGCAAGTAATGTTTTTCTATTTTTCCTTTTTCCAGCTCCACCTAGATTTGTGTCTAGGCTGGAGAGTGCCTGTCTGATAGATGGAGAAGATATACAGTTTATCTGCTCCACACTTACTACTCCTTTGCCACAGATCAGGTATGGCATCACAGAGAAAATGTAACCCCACCGGCTGCTATTTGTTGTCTTCTCATTGTTGTGTGTGTCAAACATATCTTTCTTTGGGTTTCCAGGTGGTTTAAAGATGGCAGAGTGTTGACTGACCAGCAAAAATACTCCATCCACAACGATGCTCGCAGCGGGATCTTGTGTCTGACGGTCATCAGTGCATCAGTGGCAGATATTGGACAATATGAATGCGAGGTATAAAATCTCTATCAATAAAGGCATAAATATATCAATATTATTATATCCCTAATAATTATTGTCTTTTGAGGAATTAGAAAAAACATTTTTTTTTTTTGATAGCTTTTGAATGAGTTTGGCTGCGTCAAGTGCAAGGCAGGGCTGTGCCCCGCTTACATACCGACGATTGACATCGAGAACAACCAAGCGCAGGACTTGCCCCCTAAAGGTATGACTGCCAGGTCTGCTGAAGGTAAATATTCTCCACACAGGGTTGAAGCCCAGGACTGGGTTTTCATGTGGATGATCCACATTTTCAAAAGTGTAGCAGTTTTCGAGAAGGGATGAAGCACATGCCATTTTCCAGTTTCACTTCACTTCACTTCTGATCCAGTTACCCTGTCAGCATCACATCCATATGACATCCTTCCACTTTCAAACTGCAACA
This sequence comes from Labrus bergylta, assembly GCF_963930695.1. Classification (NCBI taxonomy): domain Eukaryota; kingdom Metazoa; phylum Chordata; class Actinopteri; order Labriformes; family Labridae; genus Labrus; species Labrus bergylta. Next base: position 16,780,177 of record NC_089200.1, read on the forward strand.
CGCTGCATCAATTTCTACTTCAACCAATATCATTCATCCATTCTTTCACAGTTGATTCCATGTGAAGAGTTCACTCACAATTCCTTTTTCCCATTTCACACACACTCACATCATAAGTTGTTCCAACTACCATACTAGTTGTCTCTAGATCCTCTGAGATTATGGAGTCTGAACAGCAGTCAATGCATGAATAACTGAAGCTTTTAATGTTCAGAATAAACATTTACAACTGTATATGTAGAGTGCAGCAAATGTGCATTCACAAGAATTACCGTAAAGTGTTATATGTTGGTATTGATGATCTTAAAATAATCCACACATGGTTTCCATTTCTAATATTTACATTGAAGTCATTGCTCATGTTTCTTAACTTAAAATGACAGCATGTTGTAAAAAACAATCCATACTCTATTAATGCACTGTGTCTGTCTCTGCTGGAATTAAATACTACCGGTTCAACTCTCTCCCAGAATGCTACAATAACTTTGGCCATATTCTACTAGTACATTGTCTTAACTTAGCCATCTCTGACCAATCACTTACACATAACCATTTTTTACATTTCCAATTTGGCCCCTCATCTGGTTCACCACTCACTCACTTCATTTGTATGTCACACTAGTGGTTGGTGTAAAGCACTTTCACCTCTGTGTGTAATTCACAGTTTAAAACTTGTTGGTTCATGTGAGAAACAAACCTCTCAAACTTTACAATAACACCTAACTAATAGCTAACTTCTGACAGCTGTCCAGTACCATAATCCAGCAGGATCTAGTGGCTAACATCCAACATAGAAACCATACTGCACTCCATGCATCTGCATCCATTGAAGACATTTCTACATTTTATTGTATGACATATTTTTGTGTTTTTCTTCATGTTTCCACTTTCAACAGAGGAAAATCAACGTGAACTGACAATTATTTACCTCAATTAGACTTTAATTAGTATAAAGAAAGTCAGGCAAACCCTGATGTGCTGTAAGTTTACATCACTATCACTGTCCATTTTATGGTGGGGTTATGACACCAGCATCTCATATTTGCACTTCCATTGTCCTTAACCTTCATGTTTTTCCATCTCCCCTTGACTAGCCCTAAAGCAGGAGATTCCTCACATGGACCATTCCATGTAAGTCATCAATGTCATGATAACAAATAACCACAAAACATTTCCGTTTCTCCTACTGCCAACGCATGCCCAGCTAACTCTTCACTTCTACGAACACAAGATGGTCATGTGCTGGGCAGGTATCCCCCTTTACCGACATGCAGGAGAGGGCGTGCGCCCTTATCCTGTTGTTGTGTTGGGTTAATGGGGTTAAACCTTCAAGTACCAAGGTAAGAAATGTAATATGACTGCTCCTGGTATGTAAAGGTAATGTACTTGTTTCACTTTTCCTTTTCCAATGATTCTGTTAACTTCAAAATGGAAAATATACTCATTCAAATCTCCTCTCCCATAAAGTCCTGCTCAGTATCCTTTTGGTTTTCACAGATGCAGACTCAGAGGGCTGGTCCACTGCTTTTGTTAAGAAGTGGTTACAGACTGATTTCAGCCCAACCTCTATTGCTAAGATGCTCTTCCCCCCTGAACAAAGTGAACAGTAAGTTTACTACCACCAGCTGGTCGAGCTCTCTTGACCTGCCTTGTTTAAGATTTTTGAGATCACCAACGACTGGTGTAAGAATAGAAAGTAAAAAAGTATTAAGTAGATTTTTCTGTATATTTTGAAAAGCTATTTCTGCTGGCTGATATGTCGTTTCTGATTTAAGTACCTTCTACTTTGAATTTATATTTTTCCATAGGGCTGAATATAGCACAGAGGAGGCTGTTCCTACCACAACAACAATGGATCAGATGCAACAGCAGCAGCCAATGTATTACATAGAGGAAGAAGAGGAAGAGATCTTCATCTCCGAGTCAATGCAGGAAATGACAGGTGGCTTTTCTTGTCTCTGTATGACTTCTATTAACTTCTTTGTTTGATTACTAACTCAGCTGATCTCCTGTCCAGCTCCACCCTCCATCCAGGTATCCTGTGAGGATGTTTGTGTAGAGCCGGGCAAACCAGCTACGTTTACTGCCATCATCACAGGAAGACCTACTCCTACGATACAGTGGTACAAGGTAGGAGCAATGTAAATATGTAGTTCTAACATGAAGAGTGGATTGAAAGGTGATATTGGGTTGGTTAAGTTGCGACATAACGTCTGGGAAAGACAAAATATCTTATTTATACCACACAAGTTGCTTTCAGATTGATATATTTTAAATGTATCATGATCAAGGCAAAAAAAGAAGCTGTAAATGTAAAGAATAAAAAAAAAACCTCCTCGTTAATATTCAGTCTTTCTGTTTTTCCAAGATAATATTTTTTCTTCTGCTGGCCATACCATTTAAATACTGAATTGTTCACTTTTACACTGCCTCCTCTGAGAATGAATAATGATAAAATTACACTCTTAACATATCCCAGAGGCTACGGAAGGGTATTGTAGTGTTTTAAGGGCAAAAATGTTTGATTCATATAGGACATGAATGTTTAAACCTGATTGATGTCCTGATGAAGAATGTTCTGTCCCTATGTGATTGAAGGATGAAGAGGAGCTTGCTGCCAATGAGAACGTGGAGATAGTACAGCATGGTGCCCGCTGTTCAGTGACCATAACGTGCCCTGAGGGTGAGGACAGTGGTATCTACACCTGCTTTGCCTACAATGACTCAGGCCATGCCTCGTGTGAGGCTGAGCTGATAGTGGAAGAAGGTGGGACATCATCAATGCTGCTATTCTTCATTAGTTTAGTTTTATAGACATGATTTATTTATCCAACTTTACCAGTGGTCAATGTAACTTACGTTTGAGGCATGTCAGACATTAATGTAAGGAAGGTCAGTCAATATGTTGATTGGTTGCAGTCCAAGCAGTGGACCTGTTTCCATTCACAGGTTTTTTTTTACTATCTACAGGTCCACTGGAGCGTCAGGAGAGAGAGGTGGAGCTGGGAAAGAGAAGGAAATTATTCTCTGTCTATGATGTCCATGAGGAAATTGGGAGGTGAACCTTAAAGTTTATGTTGGTGTAGTCCAGCGTGCTCATGAGCCATGTGAAGGTGTAATATGATGAAGATAATCTCTTTTTATAGGGGAACCTTCGGCGTAATAAAGCGTGTAGTCCACAGAAGGACAGGTGACGTGTTCGCTGCCAAGTTTCTGCCTCTGCGCAGCAGCAATCGGACCAGGGCCTTCCAGGAGAGGGACTTGCTGTCCCGTCTGGCTCACCCCAGGGTGGCTTGCTTGCTGGATTTCTTTTGCACCAGACGCACGCTTGTGCTCATCACAGAAATGTATCCTCCAGTTAACAGGATTTAATGATGTGTTTTCTGCCATGGTTGGTTTATTTTTTGGGTTGGATATTATTCAGTTAGGAGTTCTTTAACAACATTTCTAGATGCTGTTCCCATGGACTTCTGGACCATTTGTTACTGAAAGGATCAGTCTCAGAGAAAGAGGTACAAGCACATTTACGTCATAGATATTTTTTCTTTTTTTCTTACAAACTTTATTAAGGGTTAATGGTTTGAGTTATGGTAATATTCTACGTTTTGTTTCAGGTCCAGTCATACATCCAGCAAATCCTTGAAGGAGTTGGTCACATTCACAGCATGAGCATTTTGCATCTGGATATTAAAGTGAGCTTCATTGCCTGATCAGCCTTGCATTATTGACCCTGATATTATTATTGATGCAGTTCCTAACATACTTTATTTTACTTAATTTCAGCCTGATAATATCCTCATGGTGTATCCACCCAGAGATGAAATCAAGATCTGTGACTTTGGCTTCTCTCAAGAAATAGACCCATCCAGACACCAATACAGTGTGATTGGTACACCAGAGTTTGTCGCCCCTGAGATTGTTCATCAAGAACCTGTCACTGCGGCCACTGATATTTGGTGAGTTTAACTACCAGCATACAAGAGAGAATTACCTTTTTTTTTTAAGATATTTGCAATAATTCTCTTGTTTTGTTTGTCAGGTCTGTAGGTGTTGTAGCCTATATAAGGTATGTATCACTGAAAAAAATAATAAATTCAATACATAGTTCATAAACGATACTCCTGAGTGTTAAAAAAAAAAAAAAAATCTACATCAAGCTCTGTATTTGCCTTGACAGTCTGGTGGGTCGATGCCCTTTTATGGGTGAGACTGACCGCTCTACACTGCTGAGGGTAGGCGAGGGGACCCTAAACTGGGATGCTCCTGATGTCACATATAGGAGCCCTGAGGCCCAGAACTTTCTCTACCTGCTGCTTCAGCCGGATCCAGAGTAGGGGACCTTCTTTATTATCACACACGCTGCCACAGCTAATCACACACAAAACTGCAACATCATAAAAGATATTTCCTAAAAATGTACAAGCATAAATATTTGAAAAAGTTTGTGCTGTATTTGTGCTGAAGCTTCTCCCGGCTGATTTTGAATCCTCACTGATAAAACATGAGTGTAAAATGTGATCTCAAAGGGCACAGCACAGAAAAACAGGTTAAGTAGAAAATAATTGGGGAATCGTCTAAGAGCTGCTGAAAAGCACTTCACTCTTCTAATTCATTAATAATGTTATCCATCATTTTTGCTGACGTTCTTGCACGTCATTCAAATTTTAAACCCACACTTGATTATAAGTTGAAACTAAAATATTTCCAATACACTCCACATATATCTGACCTCCTCAAACTTTACTTTCTTTTAGGAAGCGACCATCTGCCTTTGAGTGCTTGAGCCATGAATGGTTCCAGGTGAGAGGAAATACTTCACAAATGTTGCTGTTATCAAACATGCTGTTGTCCTCTAACTCAGAAAAACGTTTTAATATTCAAATCTTAAATATACTGTGCCCAGGATGAACATGCTGGTGAAGATACTGATGAAATCAACACAAAGATTTTGAAAGTCTTCATCTCTAAAAGGAAATGGCAGGTAAGTAAACTCAACCTGGGAAAAAGGAAGAACTTACCAGTATGTAGTAATGTTGAACATTTTGACAACATATAATTTCCTTAAAAGACAACAAATAGTCTAACTCAGGGGTGGGCAACTGGCGGCCCTGGGGCCACATCAACCCTCAATATGGCCCTCAGGTCAATTTTTACATATCAATTAGTTGGAAACATGAAGAAAACATGACAAAATCTGCAATGAAATCATGAAAACCAGAAATATGTACATAAAAATATTTGATCATTGGTATATGTCGAGTTAAATTTGAGACATAATTGACTGTAATCATTTTTGTATACTACAATTTGGCCCTCTGGCAGTGAGAATTAAATCAATGTGGCCCTTGCTGTAAACAAAATGGTCCATCCCTGGTCTAAATCTATCCTCATCAGTAATTCTATTCTATGCTCCCAGCGCTCTTTGACTTGCATTGGTTCAGTTCTCACACTGAGGCCCGTCCCTGAGCTGCTGGACGCTCCTCTCAGAGACACAGCCGTCACTGTGCCTCGCGAGCCTCAGGATCACAGCAGCACCTCTATGAGCAGCGGCTCCTCCTCAGAGTACGATGAAGCCGACTCCTGGGACTTTTTCCAGCACTACAGCCAGACTGAGGAGGAGGAAGAAACTGAGGAGGACTATGATCCTTTAACAGAGAGAGCACGGATCCCTGAGCCTTTTGCCAAACCTTACCTTGATGCAGAGGAAGAAGAGGAAGTGACTCTGGGGGAGGAAGAGGATGGAGAGATGCTGGGAAGAAGGAGTGTGCTAGAGCGCAGTGTGAGCAGGCAGTCAGTTGCGTCATCAGATGTGTCGTGCCAACAGACACCTCAGAGGGAGCGTAGGTTTAGCAAAGACAGTAGTCCATCTCTTTACTTATCTGATGGGGATGAGGGCTCAGGGAGTGACGGAGGCCGTATCCCTCGTGGCAGCCTAATTCGAAGTACTTTCTACAATACCTCTCATCAGCTCTCACCTATGTCTGCCAGACACATGACGTTACGGGACAAATTCCAGGCCAAAAAGCAGGAAAGAGGCCGTAAACCACTCCGGAGAAGCCTTTCAGGACGTCTAAATGAGCCTCTTATTGAATATGTGGAAGATGACACAGAGACCAACCGTGGTCAGAGACGGGCTTCTATTCAAACTACAATGCAGAAGTCCTGTTCCTTTGACAGCGGTGTTGGCCTTGCCCACACCAATGTACCACCTCACAGGAGGAGCAGGTCTCTTGACGAGTCTTCTCGTCGATCTCCTAGCTCACCCTCACGCACAAAGTCTGCTGAGGAGGAAGGCTCTCAGAGTCTGAAGGAAGATTCAACTGATAATGAAGTGGCAGGACGAAACTTGTTGGCCATCCCGCGTCCTCACCGCCCTGCAAGAAGGAGAGGATCTGTTGCTCCATTACAAGCTTCTGGAACTGGCATTGTGGGTGGAACTACGGCACCCTCAAGCTTCTTTGCTGGAGGCAGAAGGAGTCTAAGGCTGAATCAGGAGCAGACAGAGGGTGACACACTTGCTGGCTCCCAGGGGTCTCTTGCTGAGTCATTAATTTTGGAGCATGGTGGCTCTGAGTCTTCAAGTCGAGACGGTTCCCATGAGGAGCTGAGTCATGGCTATCTCAGAGGCAAATACAGATCAGGAGAGAGCGATGGGTATGATGATCAGGGGGAGCCTCTCATTCCACCATCCCCATGCTCCTTCCGAGAAGTTAAACCCAGAAGCTCTGCACCCCAGGCACCGCCCCGAAACCGAACCCGCTCCAACCCTAACTTATCAACAAACAGCAGAACCCAGTCGGGGACACTGCTAACTGCAAGTCCAAGTCCAAGTCTCTCTTCGCTCCAGGCTCCAGAGAGGCCTCCCAGAGCCAGGGACAAAAAGGAAGGCTATGGCCTCCAGAGGCATGCATCTCTTCCAGCACTAGAAGCCAGGCCACCTACGGGAAAGTCACCAAAGCTGGGACTGCTAAAGCTCTTCCGCAGGCAATCCTGGACTGGCCATTCATACTCCCAGCTGGATAACACAGTGTTAGGACCCACACTAGGAGAGATCATGAAGCCAGATACTCCTACCATGTCGCTAAGGAAGAAAATGAGAGCTTCAGCCTCCAGCCTGACCAAGCTGTTTTCAAGGTCTTCTAGTAAAGAGGACGTGAGTAAAGGAGGTGAGCATTTGACAGACAATATGGCTAGAGGAATATTATTTTGGGAAAAAACTAGAATATGATATATAGATATCAGGAAATTGAATTATTATTTTATATCACTACCTAACCTGGGGCTAGTCACTTTGACGGTCACTTTATAAAATGATGTTACCTCTTTTGTGACGCTGTTTGTCTTCTATAACAGGGCCTATAGTAAAAGGATCATCTCCCATCCCACCTGAAAGGCACCGAGGCAGTTGTATAGAGAGTCCAAAAAAGAGGGCCTCTAAACTATTGCCTTCTTTAAAAATACCTGCATTCATAAAATCGAAAGGTAGTGAAAAAGTTACATTATGTGGATTTTTTTATTTTACTGATCCCACTATGATTTCTTTACTATAAACCTGGTTTTGGATGTATGTCTTAAAATAACATTTCCAGACCTGCCAGTCCGTCCAAACAAGGCTGAAGTATTCCAGTTAGATGGAGGGGGAGTCCTGCTGGTTTGGAGACCGGTCAAGTCCAATGACCGAGTCACCTACTGTGTTCAGTACTGTACAGATGGTGAGTTCGCCAGCATGGTTATTAAAGTGGTGGTTTGTGTTCATTGGGAACCCAATTCAACAAAATAATTTGTTTATGTAAGACATTTTTCCTTACATTTTGGAGTTTTTCTTCTTTCTAGAAAGTTCAGCAATTTAAACGTTGGACTCATATTGGTCAATATTGAATTGAGATAAGACTGTTTTTCACACTTTGAAATGGCACAATGTAGGTTATCAGTGCAGGTTAAGTGTATTGCAGAGCAGTGTAAAAAGTTCACGTTTGAGACTTGTTAGTTTAAGGTTTAAGACTCAAGGCTATAGGATTCTCTTATTAACAACAGTTTACCTCGACAAGCATTTTATTTCACATACAAAAATGTTATCAGTATCATTGTTGTTTGAAACAATTAGAAGAACAGTCAATGTGCAATGAGTGAAACTTTCACTGCATACGGTGTCATGTGCCCTGTTGTCAGGAGGGGAATGGACAGTTTTGTCAGAGGATGTGACTGACAGCTGCTATGTGGTGAAGGACTTACCCAGAGGAGCTTCTTACGTGTTCAGAATGGGATGCATCACCAAGACAGGAGCAGGACCCTTCAGTGATGCTTCAGCACCTGTTGTCATGGCTACACATCCTGAAGGCAGGGGAACACTTGATGTGCATTTTAATCATTTCAAAAGAGTCATCTAATGTGTTTGTTTTATTTGATTTATTTTTATTTTTTTTTAATATGAGACCAAGCTTTGTAAATGTAACATGAAATTGCCTGATTGATTTGGTTTATTTAACATTCAGATATACAGCACATGGATGGTTAGAGAGCTTTTTCCTTTATTTCCTTTGTTCTACAGAGACTCACATTCCTCTGATCCAGACTGAGTCATTGGGGTCAAAGGCTGTTGGACCAGGTCAACAAACAACGAAGCACAAGAACTACAATTTCCTCTCTGAGATCAACAGGTAAGGTTTTTGAGTAGAAGAAAGGTATTTATAACTTCTCTCATGAACATGATATTGTTTCTGCTTCTGAATTTATTGGACACATTGATGGGATTTTTTCTGGTTTCCAAATGTCCACAAAATACTGCCTTTTTACAGTTCCTCTTCATCTTCATCTTGTTGATCTTCTCTCTCAGAGGTCGTTTCAGCGTCATAACCCTGTGCAGGGATTCTGAGACCAGCCAAGTGTTTGCTGCCAAGATCACTCCTTACCAGGCCGAGCAGAGACAGTTGGTCCTACGGGAATACCAGCTGCTGAAGAGGCTTCATCACCCACATCTGGTGCAGCTGCACACAGCGTACATCACCTCCCGATACCTGGTGTTAGTGGAGGAGCTGTGTCCCGGCAAGGAGCTGCTCTACAGTCTGTCAGCAAGGTACAGTGTTCATCATAAACATATGTCCAAAACTAGAACAAACGTTTGAATATAAATACAAAGAGACATTATTGAGCAATCGTTGTGATAATAGTTAGTGGAAACAATTTTTTATTTCCTCAAAAAAAACATCTTGTTGTCTTGTTGCATATGTTGTTCTTTTTTGCCGAGTTACAGGAGGCAGGTGAGTGTGTCTGTCCTTGTGATACTTTGGGCTCAAGCAAATGAGCTTGTCATCTTACCACAAAATCTCTACACAAAGTCTTCACAATCTTATGAGGATGATTTCCTGGAGACTGAAGATGCTCCGCTGCAAACATCATGAAGTACTCTGTCAGGGGACTTTTAGTCATTAAGTTAAAAACCTCTGCATTACTTCTCTTTTAATACTCCTAGTAAGGGTCTTTTTAGAGAAACCATCCTGTGAAAATATTAATAAATTATTTCAGAGATTCTCTAGTTAGTCCACTAGGACTATTGTGATGTTATTCAAACACATTCATCAAATAAATTGTTATAAAGAGAATCTAGCTGAATAAAACACTGATTGCAAAGTACAGAGACAAGGAAACTGGACGCTTACTGTAACTAATAAATGCAGTGTAAACCGTCTATTGTTAGGTTTACTCTAATTCAGAGCTTTGTCAAAAGGTTATTTTAGTGCAACCTACCCATTCTGTGTTGACCCCTCACAAAACAAAATCTAATCCCTTGCATCCTGTAGTCATAGGAAAAAATCTTTCTTCTTGTATTTTGGCTCTCTCAGAGATCTGTATTCAGAGACTCAAGTCGCAGAGCTGCTGGTTCAGATTCTGAGTGCAGTCGACTACCTTCACAGCCGTCGAGTCATCCACCTGGACCTGAAGTCTGACAACATGCTGGTGGATGATGGTAACCATCTGAAGATAGCTGACTTTGGCTCAGCTCAGTCCTTCACACCGGGTCAGCCTCTTCAAATCGAGCATATTCACGGCTTTTCAGACAACAAAGGTACTGGTGTGTTTTTAATGACTAAAGACAAACTGCCTGCATTGTTTTAGATTCTTCTAATTTTACTAAACCTTTGACTGTCATGACCCCCAACAGACTGCCGCAGCAAAGGTACACACTAATGGAGGACGGATTGATGGATGGAAATAACTCAACCTAATTCCATCTACCTCAGCAGACCCTATACCATAGCCTAACAAACCCAAGTCCAGTTTTTAGTTATTTTTAAAATCACTTTATTTCTATTGAGCATGTAAGTGAGTGTGGTTTTCCAGTAACAGCACAACATTTTATGAATGGTGTCCTGTGTCTGTCTGTTTTGTCAGTTTATATTGTCCTTCCTAAAGCTCCGGAAATCCTGGAAGGTCAGGGTGTCGGGCCAGAGACTGACATCTGGGCCATAGGAGTCCTGTCATTCATCATGTAAGTGAAGAGATACAGATTTATAAAAATCAGTTACTTTGTTGTTTGTGAAAGTATTTCAACGTTTATATGGATTTAATTTAACTAAAGAGGTTATATGTTTTAAATAAAAATCTTATGTGTATCTGAATGTTAGTAGTTTTCACTAGATAACAAATGAATGGTTATAAAGATTGAATTATCTCAGTTTTCTTTTCTTTTTTTGTTATTTACCGGTAAGTATAATTAATGCAGACTGATTAGTTCAGTCTTCAGATGATGAAATGTTAACAATATGAATGACTTAAACTTCTGTGTTTCTGAAGTAGTGAATAATAAAAATGACTTCAGTGGGATGTTTGTCTTTGTCTTTGATTTTGTTAAATGTATATTGTTTTTCCCTTTTCCCCACTAGGTTGAGCGCTGACAGCCCGTTTGATGCAGAGCACAGCTGGGATCAAGACAAAAACATCAAGAAAGGGAAGATCCAGTTTGGACGATGTTACCCCGGTCTGTCGGAGGGAGCCTTAAACTTCATGAAAAGCAGCCTGAATAATAAATCCTGGTGAGTATCAAATGTGATCTGCATTAAAGCATCTGATATAGAGATGAATAAAACCCATTTTGAATTAATGTTTTCATTCTTTTCATGTAAACCAACGATTATAAGAGAAGTCGAATTAGTGAATTGGTAACATAAAGGTGTGTTCTAACATTAATATAGGGGGAGGCCCACTGCAGCAGAGTGTCTCCAGAACCCATGGCTGCGTGCACATCGTGTCCCACACAAAGCCAGACCCTCCAAAGTGTGTTTTTCCACAGACAAGCTCAAAGATTACCTCAAGCAGAAGGAGGAGAAGCGGGACGAGGTCCACACCAAGCTCCAGGGTCCTTTCTTCCAGTAAAGACACACTGCAGAGGTTTCTTTTCAGCAGCACATGAATGTTTCCTGTATTACTGTCTTGTTCAAATCATTTCAGTATCCGCTGAGTTTGAAAAGGTGATCCGTCTTAATGAGTTTTTGTTTATTTATCCATTAGCTTGTACATGAGAGTGTGCTGCATCTGTTGTTCGTTGGCATAAATGGAAACATCAAGGATACGGTTTAGCCTGAGCAGTGAATGCATCAGATGTAATATTTTGATTTTAGTGACATAAGAAACTGTTGCTTTCTCCGCAGTAACAGGCGGGCAGATTTAGCCTTACAGTGAAAATAGTATCACTGCTATTCTTCTTCATAAGTGAGTGAGTGAGTGAATGAGTCATTTATTATAAATACTCTGTGCCATGTTTTGCCCTAACGCTCTGGGGAATTACTTAGATTAAAGATTCTTTTTGGAAATGTGTTATTCTTAAAATTGGAAAGATTTAGAAAATAAAAAGAGACATTAAATGGTACCAAAGTACATCCTTTATTTAGTCTGATTTGAATACAAACACCCAATCATACATGTATCACAGATGTGCAGATTGTCTTGTTCATGTGAGCAATAATTTAGAAACGTAACATTGAAAGTACAGATGAATCACAGGAAGGTTTAAAAATACATTTGACTTTGAGAAAAGGATCTCTACCGTATTTTAATTCAACAAAACAAAAGCAAGAGAAACTATTTTTGAGCTTTATGAAACAGGTACTGACTGGTGAGAAGTGTCAAACTTTGGGTTGTCAAAACCAAACTTTGTGCTGAATTCTGTACCATGTTTTTTTTTCTTCCTGTCAAAGTTTAGCTGAGACAGCTGGTCGGGATTTTAATACCTATATCAACCATTGTGAAGGCTAAATCTAACACAACCCAAAAAACATCACCCCTCCCCCATTCCTTTTCTGTTAAGAACAAAAATCCCTCTTCTCTATCCGAGCAGCACTGAGCATATAACTGCCCTGAGCAAACTTTTGACCATGTGAGGGTAAAGAACAAACCGCATGACTCAGTGAAGGTGGAGTAATATAGGCCAGAGTCAAAAGTCCTGGTTCTTCTTTCCAGCAGCAGAGGATCATGTATCTGTATCCTTTTTAAGATTGGGCCTCCTGAACTTTTTGGATTTCCTGTAAAAAATAAATTAAAAAAAAGAGATGAAGGAGAATTGTCTCTGCAACAGCTTAAGAGCAAGGATGATTTCACGGTCTTACTCACTTCATTGAGGATATCTTTCAGGTCCTCATAGGCTCTTTCTAAATCATCATTGATGATTACAATATCAAACACTCCTGGCTCCTTGCCTGAAAAAGTAAAAAGTGAATCAGCCGAAGTTAAAGGTCGATATTTCAGCGTCATGTCCGAGAAGGACTGCTGAGACACTCACTGAGCTCCATATCGATGCGTGCGGCCTCCAGGCGTTTCTGTAGACTCTCCTCTGTCTCTGTCTGCCTGTCTCTCAGCCGTTTCTCCTGAGAAAGACAAGAAACATGATGCTCTGTTGGTCAAGAGCTTCTCCAATACATTACATGTTTATATTTAAATGTGTCTGGCAAACTAGCAGAATCACATGATTATGTGCACTGTCCCAATAAAAAAAAACAAGGATATG
>NC_089200.1:19570673-19578173 GCF_963930695.1 Labrus bergylta
GGTTAAATAACTTGTTGCCAGCTGGAAAATAATCGCCCATGCAGTTATTATCCAATGGGAGGCTCTTACCTATTTGCTTAGTTAAATCCAGGTGGGACGAGAATGAAATAGAAAGTTGAGGGCAAGAAATATGGAATAAGGCCAGAGGAAAACGTCAATGAGTGAGCGCAGAGCAGGTTGGTAATCGGATAAAATGATTGGTCTCATTGATCTCAGGCAAAACCAGAGGAAATAAAGATAACACAAGCTTTACACACACACAAGCAGTGGTGGTCACTTAAGACCATATCTCCTTTTCTCCCTCTACTTTTCTTAAAGTGCTTATGATTCATCAGTAATGGGGGAGGTCTTTTAGTCTGGAAAAAACAAGCGTTTTTTTTTTTTCCAGGACAAATCTCTGAGATTTGTATTGCACAATTTTCTGTTTGTGCACCAAATCTGCACTCTTGCAAGGAAAAACTGGACAAATTCAAGCTTTAAAAGCCAACAGTGATGATACAATGTAAATACACTGAATTGTAAATGCTACTGCTCGATTTTAAGGAAATAATCTTTATGGTTTCTATGAACTAAAAATGTGTCTGCTGGGGGTATCGTGTTGGTCAGTAGGTCTACAGGCCTGCTGAATGTAGCCTTTCAAAAATGGCTAACCATGTGTACCTAATAATTATAATCTTTTAATCAAACTTGTAAAAGTAAAAGCTTCAAAGAAACATAGGGATACAAAACATACTTGTTTCTTGGTATGCTGAACTATTTTGTCCATATATTTCGCTGCAGTTTATCTAACCTACAGACTCACTTTCACACTTGCTACTGATGGAATCTGTTGCAGCTCAAACTTTGCCAAGATTTAATAATATAACATAACACTTTATCAGCCAGACCTCCTACGGGACTATTAAAAATGAAAAGAGTCTCTGGCAACCTTGTTAGCAATATCTACCTCCTCCTTATTCTTTGGCATTCTTTCATATTCTCCGCTCACATCTTTTCCCTCTCCCTCTCTCTGTCTCATGATGTGCTCACACTACTGGATTTTATTTCTGCAGAGCTGAGAAGGTGCAAAATGAAAGGGAGAGGGAGGTGGAGGTACAGTATACTGTGAATGCATAAAAAAGGAAGCGAGAGAGAGAGAGAGAGAGAGAGATAGAGAGAGAGAGAGGGGGAGAAAGAGAGAGGGAGTTACAGGCCGGCTGTACACATTCCTCAGCGCCTAAAGCAAAGTGGTGGACCTCAAAGCTTCAGTCAGACGTCTTTAGCTCCGAACGGTTAAAGAATTACCATACATTATCCTGCATGGGGTGCTACTAATAGCAAAAAATGAGCTGAATAAACACTGTACAAGGGAGACAGAATAAGTGAAACACTGAGTTTAAAAAAAATGTAGCCACAGCCGTTAGCTTGTTCATTTTTGTTGCATTACAATGATAGAAAAAGGCCTGCGTATTTGACACTGGCACAATTTTCTTCCATACACTCCGACTCTGTATGACACTTTAGTTAAGTAACCTACAGACGCCATCTAACAACAGTCTGATCTACTCAACCTGTTTCTATTTTGGATGCGTGTCTGGGTCTGTGTGTGTGTGCATGTGTGTGTGCGTTTGTGGGTGTGTGTATGTGTGTGTGTATGTATGTCGGACCAGGCAGGAAGAGGCATTCCCAAAGGAGCAGTCCTCCTGAGTGCCAGACATTAGGGGGTTGGGCGTGTGAGACACACACGAACACAAGCACACACACAAGCACACAAGCACACACACACACACACACACACACACACACACACACACACACACACACACACACACACACACACACACACACACACACACACACACACACACACACACACACACACACACACACACTCACTGAGGATAAACCATGCAGATAGGGGTAACTTGTACATGAGTCTGTAAGGGTTGAAACAATAGTGCACAAACTTGAATTCCTGCAATAGTGCGCTGTTTAACCAATGTCCACTTTTGTGAAGAGATAAAATATCTGCATGTATTTAAAGTCTGTAAAGAAATGGGTTATGTGTTTTAAGGTTCTTTTTGCTTTTTGGAAATATTTCAGTTGATTTGAGCTAAGTGCACATCAAATGCTCTGAGTCTCTTCATGATCAAATAAACAGCCCCATGTACGAATCGATCAGGGAGGTCTGTAACAACAGAACAATACACATGACACACCATCATCTCGTGTTTAGATTTCAAACAAGTCCTGGTCCAGGTCCTACAGGGTTAGTCAGGTTTTGTGTTTTTAAACCCAGTGGCCTTAAGGACCCAGGAGCCAAACAGCAACTAACCCTGACTTCTGCCAGACAGGAGGAGGTGAGGGGAGACAGCAAACCACATTCCCAAGACAATGGATGGTCTGTGGGATCTTTGCTGAAACTCTGAGGGCCCTGGGGCAAGCTGAGGAACAAGGGACTAACTGATGGTGAGATTTAGAAAAGAGAGAACGATTCTAGAAGTACAAGGATAGAGGTCAGAAAAGAAGAGAGAAAAAGACAGAAAATAATGAGTAAAAATAAGAAGGACAAAAGCTAAATAAGGAGGAGGTGTAAGAGAAACTGAGTGTTATCACATAGCTGGGAACCAATAAGGAGAATTTGGGATAAGGGGGATTGGAGTTGTTAAGGCAGAGAATAGGCTAACACTATTGATTTAGTCTTAACTCTCATGTACAGTGAGGGTTTGAAGGTTTGTTTTCAATTAACACTAGAACGACCAGCATACTATCACTACTAGAAAGGCCATAGCGGTCATTTTGACTGTTTAACGAATTATTTGCATATAATTTCAATAATCAATATCAAATATAAGAATAAATGGATCTGTAATGTTGTGAAAGATATAATAAACTTCAGGACACAAATTTGAATAGTTTATTGACAACCACGGAAACAGCAGCCGGCGTTTTTTGCGAATGGGAATGATCTCTGTATCATTCTCAAATTCAATCTCAGAGCCGGTGTCAGATGAAGTTTCAAGAGACCAGGAGACATCACTTTCCGTATCCGAACCTGCCTCCATCACACTCTGCCTCATCAAGGCTCTGGAGCCTCTGTGGCAGTCATCCTCCTCCTTCCTGACATTTCGTTCTATTCTGTTCTAACTCAGATCCTAATTTACTCTAGTCAGCCTTTTCAATGTTGATTAATTCAAACGTATGTCTCCTATTCTTTCTATATGGTTTTAGGCGGTTAAGCTTTCTTTCCTCCTTGGCTCGAGCGTTATAAACAATAGTTGCTAGGCAACGGCGATGCGCAGCTTCAAGAGCGGGGAAAAAGTAGCAAATACTGAAATGATACACTGGCTATAATGCATGCAGTCAATATGACCGCTATGGACTTTCAAGGTAGAAATACTCTATTGTGTTTTTGATAAAATAACAATGCTAGAATAAAATATAGACACATTTAGGAAAAGTCATGGTCCTGTAGTTACATAGGTTTTATTTTAAGTAAGTTATTACATTGCAAAATTTAAAAACAGTCAAACTGACTGCCTTGGTCTTTCTAGTGTTAAGAGGTTAACCATGGCTTTCCCCCCCACATCCAACCACAAGTCAAGGTAATGGCACCTATTCAGACACTGTGTGGGGAAGAACTTTAGATGCGCCTCTCTCTTCGAGTTTATGATTGTGATAAAATCACTGAAAGGTAGACCATTGTAGTCTTCCTCTTTTCAGTGGCGTGTATTTAGAGAAGCCATTTCCACTACAAACTTTCCGCTCATTGCTATTGTAACTGTCTGAATGGATTAACGCATACTGTTTATTAATGGGTTTATGTGATCCATTCAGTCCTGAAGGGTAAATAACGTTGTAAGTTACTTGTTCATAGATGTAGCCAAACTTAAGTCCTGTAAATAAGTGAAGAGCTATTGTCTCAAAATATCACCAAGTCATTGACATTTTGAAAAAGAAATAAAAACTGTCTTCCCACCTACACTTGCTCCTCCCCCTCTCTGAGTCTAGAAGACCAACTGAGCTGCCTTGATAGGAGTTGCTGACCTCTAGACGACCAGTCAACAGGCTCCCAGAATTCAGTAAAGCCTGATGTACATAAAATCGGACATTAATGCGCTGTATTTGCATTTTTGCTTCCGGGTAATGTTTATGTTGCCAAGCTGCGTGGCTCATAGCTTGCTGTATAGCTTGTTGTCAGAGACAGGGGCATTGGGGAGGTCATTTTTTAGACATGATTTAAATGTCCATTTCAGTGACTCTGGCCTTTAATCTTCACAGGGTCGCTACCTTCCACCGAGCTGTAAAGAGGTCAGAGAGCTAACACTTCCTGTCATTTGGATGGAGTCGGACAAATGTTTAACTCTGGAGGAGACGCGGGGCGGGGAAGATGAAGAAAAAGAAGACGAACAGGAGGAAGATAGATTTCCACCTCTCTTTCCCTTAACACACGCTCAAATGTAGGCAGGCAAACTCTCACCAGCATCGGCATCAATAAATAAATAGAGGCTGACAGAAATATCCCGAGCATCGTCTCCGCCAGCATAGCACAGAGCTAGCACGCACAGCGAGAGAAGCAGAGAGGGGACAACAAACACACACACACACACACACACACCCACACACACACACACACACACACCCACACACACACACACCCACACATACAGGCATGCACACATACACAAACAGACTGAGACGTGCAGATAAATACGGGGAGAGAGAGCAACAGAGAGAAGAGAACAAGAAGGAAACAGAGCGAATAAAATGGAAAAAGAGAGAACAAAAAACGGACAAAAAGAGAAAAAAGAAAAGCCATGGAGTGAATTAAAGAAAGATAGGGGATGCTGCTCTTCTTTCTCTTTGGTCAGTGTAAAAGGATTAATGGCTGAGGTGAAACATGCTTACTGTTCACTGCTGTCTGCAGGAGGAGGGGAGGTATTTTCTCCCACACACTAAGCACCCCATCCCATCCAAGTCAGACTCCTTCTTCTCCCCCCTCTCACCTCATCACCTCCACACCCCAACAGACAGAAAGACCAGACCAGCAACACACCAATACACACACTCCGGAAACACACACACACACACACACACACACACACACACACACAAACACACACACACACACACACACACACACACACACACACAGCAGACACACACTCAACCCCCCCTGTCTGAGCCTCAGCTCCGTCACTCAACTTCTGGATCTGATTTAGAAACTCGTTCAGCGCTCTTCCCTTCTTTTCTTCAATCCATCTATTTCCCTCTATTCCTCCCTCCCTCCCTCTCTCTCTCTCTCCTTCTCCCTCTCAGTATGTGTGTAAGAGTGTGTATATGTATGTATGTGTGCGTTTGTAAAACTTTGCCTCCTGCAAATGGATACACCAACACGTGTGCAAGCACAGCCTGAGACATTTATGCCCCTTGTGTGAGTCACACACACACACACACACACACACACACACACACACACACACACACAGCATGCAGCAACCATGATCATATTCATGGAGACACATGCTCCCACCTCTTAAATGATTAGACTAAATATGCCAGTGATCACAGACCACAGGAAGACCCAGTGAACATGGAGGACACGCACGCACACACACACACACACACACACACACACACACACACACACACACACAAACACACAGACACACACACACACACACACACACACACACACACTATCCCCACTTTCTCAGCTGCAAAACACATTTCATTTTGCTGTTTCCCCTACGAGCAGCGCTGGCACGCTGCCAAGCTACACATAAACATGGTGCACTGCATTTCACAGCCTTTCTGCAGGTACAGTAATGCAAACACTGAAAAATATTTAAGCCACATCAGCGACCGGCTCGCTCGGATGCTGTTACCATCAAATCGCATCATCGAAGAAGAAAAACATTGCCAGCTTCTGATTGTCCTCTGGTACAAGTTACAGAGAAGAAGAACATATTGCTGTATTGATCAATTGGGAGTTCAAAAAGCATGCTAATGGTTTTAAGTTGCAGGTTAGCTTAAGAATCCTTTAAGCTTCTAAAGAGATAGGCCTAGGTATTAACCATTTATTCTATAGTTCTATAGTTAGGTACACCTATGCTATTTACTATACTAAAGAAGGATTTACTCCCTCCTGTCCCACATGCTGTCCTGTTCTCATTCTTTTATTTGATCGTCTTTCTTTTTAAAACTTTGTTCCGACACATTCTCAGGTAGCAATTGTATTTCACACAACCAGATACAGACTTAGGAACCTGAAGCCATGTAGCACCAATAAGTAGTTTGCTCAGAATCAGCTCAGTCATTTCTGATCAGTAATATGATGTTCACCTCACCTGTCATGTCTTTGCAGGAGGCTGCCCCCCCCCCCCCCCCCCCACCCCCACCTCAACCCGATATGAAAAGTTAAGGCAGTAAAGGCAGCCATGTGATGTAGGACAGTGAGTATGGAGGTTCAACACATCATTTAATTTACCTAAATCACCCGGCAAGGAAAACCAGTGGAAATCTGCACTCACTGCCCGGATGACGAAACATAGGTTTTACGGCGACAAAATTACAAATATGTTGAGTTATCTTAACGAACAATCGAGTTGTCAATAAAAAATGAACATGCTTTAACACAACTGACTTTTTTCTGTCCTTCGTCATTCTTCTTTTTGCATCCGCTCTAGAAGAGCCTCATGCCAAACCAAAGCCAGTTCACGGTTTGGCATTTAAGAAACAGAAGTTATTTTTTTGTAGCTCCTGACCTTGATGCTTCAAATTTTCTTTCAGGTAAAGCTCTTAGCTTGTGTTTGGTTTATGACTAAGTAAGTGCAACACCAATGACATCACATTTGGCAGCGTTTGTGTGTGTGCTTCTTTGCATGCTTACACAGCAAACTTAGCATTTACATGGTCAACATCATACTTGCTAAAATCAGCATGTTGTGAGCATGATAGCATTTAGCTCAAAGCTATGCCATGCCAACGTTAAGAGCTTTACGCATGGCTGTAAGACTTTCAATCTTGTTCAGACATGTAAATCTGGTAAAACATTTTCTCCTACATAGCGATTTGTATAAAAGGATTTCTCAAGGGTATTTGCCCTTATGATGTGAATGACCTGAAAGCTATAAAACCTGAACTTATACAAATGCACAACATGGCTTTTAGGGAAAAAAATTGTGGGGAGAGTTTCCATTACTTCCAAGTACTTTTAATCTGATATGTGACAAGCCTTACGGAAACACCATGGAAATGCAAGGCAGGGCAGTGACTAATGAGCTCACAAGCAAGCAGTCAGAAAAAAATCATACACGTGTGCACACACAAACCTAGACCATCATCTTGATATACAGCCCGAAACAGATCATTTACACACGAGCTTCTACACCCTGTAACACACACACTGGCCTCCTGCTCCTCCCCACCTCCCTCTACCCTCTTACTCCCCTTCCTCTCTTTTTTATGTTAAATCTGCACATTAACACTCGCAGGCTGCAGAGCCCCGTGAGGAGAAAT